>NC_140244.1:8550987-8559024 GCF_949987555.1 Borostomias antarcticus
CGGTCTCAAACCATTACGGTAACTTCAATAAAATGTTGTTCTTCTTGTGTGTGTGTGTGTGTGTGTGTGTTGAATTACTTTTTCTGTCTGTCTGTCTCTATGTCTGTCTATCTGTCTGTCTGTCAGTCTAGTAGGCACTGATAGATCACATGTCATGTGGTCTGATTCGGTCTCAAACCATTACAGTAACTGCAACTAGAAAGTACATTTCCTGGAGAAAATGTGAGGTGGGCTAGCTGCTGCAGTTGTATGTAACAGCTACTGCTAGAACTACTACGGACCAGGCAATCTCCATGCACCCACCGGCGAAGACCGTGCGTCTCTAGCCCAATCAGGGGCTGAGTTGTGGGGTATGTGGTGTGGACAGTGGCATGGTGGTGAGACTCCGCCCCCTCAGGTCAGAGCTGGTCGAGGACAGTGTACCCCTCTCCGGGCCACATACCCGCCCGCACCGGTGAAGACCATGTGTCTCTAGCCCAATCAGGGGCTGAGTTGTGGGGCCCGTGGCGTGGTGGTGAGACTCCGCCCCCTCAGGTCAGAGCTGGTCGAGGACAGTGTACCCCTCTCCGGGCCACCTATCCGCCCGCACCGGTGAAGACCATGTGTCTCTAGCCCACTTGGGCTGAGTTGTGGGGCCGTGGTGTGGATAGTGGCGTGGGGCTGAGGCTCCCCCCCCTCAGGTCAGAGCCAGTCAGGGACAGTGTAGCCCTCTCCGGGCCACCTACCTGACTCAACCGGTGCAGACCGTTTGTCTCTAGCCCACTCAGGGGCTGAGTTGTGGGGCCCGTGGTGTGGATAGTGGCGTGCTGGTTAGGCCCCGCCCCCTTGGGTCACAGCTAGTCACGGACAGTACAGTGACCTCTGGGCAATTTCAATGCATCCACCAATGAAGACTGTGTCTCTAGCCCACTCAAGAGTTGAGTTGTGGGGCCCGTGGCGTGGATAGTGGCGTGGTGATGAGACTCCACCCCCTCAGGTCAGAGCCAGTCGGGGACAGTGTACCCCTCTCCGGGCCACCTACCTGACTCCACCATGAAGACCTCCGGGCAGTCTCCTTGCACCCACTGGTGAAGACTGTGTGTCTCTAGCTCAATCAGGGGCTGAGTTGTGGGGACTGTGGCGTGGTGGCGAGACCACCACGCCACCACGAAGAGAAAGAAAGAAAGAAAGAAAGAAAGAAAGAAAGAAAGAAAGAAAGGAAGGAAGGAAGGATGGAAGGAAGGATGGAAGGAAGGATGGATGGATGGAAGGATGGAAGGAAGGAAGGATGGAAGGAAGGATGGAAGGAAGCAAGGATGGAAGGAAGGATGCAAGGAAGGAAGGAGGGAAGGAAGGATGGATGGATGAAAGAAAGATACAAAGTAAGAAAGATGGATGGATGGATGAAAGAAAGAAAGAAAGATGGATGGATGGATGGATGGATGGATGGATGAAAGAAAGAAAGAAAGAAAGAAAGAAAGAAAGAAAGAAAGAAAGAAAGAAAGAAAGAAAGAAAGAAAGAAGGATGGATGGATGGATGAAAGAAAGAAAGAAAGAAAGATAGAAAGAAAGAAAGATAGAAAGAAGGATGGATGGATGGATGGATGAAAGAAAGAAAGAAAAAGAAGGAAGGAAGGAAGGATGGAAGGAAGGATGGAAGGAAGGATGGAAGGAAGGAAGGAAGGAAGGAAAGGAAGGAAGGAAGGAAGGATGGAAGGAAGGAAGGAAGGAAGGAAAGGAAGGAAGGAAGGAAGGATGGATGGATGGAAGGAAGGATGGAAGGAAGGAAAGAAGGAAGGAAAGATGGATGGAAGGAAGGAAGGATGGAAGGATGGATGGAAGGAAAGGAAGGAAGGAAGGAAGGAAGGAAGGAAAGAAGGAAGGATGGAAGGAAGGAAGGAAGGAAGGAAGGAAGGAAGGAAAGAAGGAAGGAAGGGAAGAAAGGAAGGATGGATGGAAGGAAGGAAGGAAGGAAGGAAAGAAGGATGGAAGGAAGGAAGTGAATGAATGAATATGAATGCTACCACAATAGTCATAAAAGGGTGCCTGTACAGAGAGCCTGCACGTGTCCCCAAATTCAAATCCCAACTGACACTGTGAGCATCCTCTCATTCACTTCAATGGAAAGGCATGTCCGATTCAGACAGCTCTCTCTCAAAAAGTATAAATGTCACAGCCTAGATATTGACACCGTAGGAATCCTGAGAAAATGCTGAACATTTTAGGATATGATATGTCCGTGTAGCTTAAAAACTGTAGGCATGGCGACGAGTTAGAAAAAGGGTAAAAATGCAAAATTAGCAGCTCAAAAGGTAGAGTGTGTGGGCCCATACGTTTCAATGGAGAGCGCAGTTGCCGAACAAATCGTCATACAGCGAAAACTATAAGTCACACGGCTTAGAGACTTACATTGTACGAATCAGCACAGTTATGGGAACGTTTCGATATATAATATGTGTATGAGCTGTTAAAACTGTAGGCATAGCGACAAGTTAGAAAAAGAGTAAAAATGCAAAATTAGCAGCTCAAAAGCTAGAGTGTGTTGCCATACGTTTCAATGAGGAGCGCAGTTGCCGAACAAATCGTCATACAGCGAAAACTATGAGTCACACTGCTTAGATACTTACATTGTACGAATCAGCACAGTTGTGTGAATGTTTTGATGTATAATATGTGTGTGAGCTTTCAAAACTGTAGGAGTGCCAGCAGTTTACAAAATGTGTGAATATTTTCAAAGCAACTGCTGCCACCACTCTAAAAACATAAAATTTCTGAACATTCCAAAAGCATTTCAAGCAGTTTCAATAGGACAAAAAATAGTTTTAAAAGTTAAATTTCTAAAAAACTATAACAAATATCAAAAATCTGAATGGATCCGTTCAAGAGCTGAACGTCATGAACATTTTAAAGTTTGAATGAGGTTTCTAGCACAAAGTATGAAGAACTAGTAGAGGTTCAAAAAAGCGGGGAGAATAATAATAAGAAAGAAAGAAAGAAAGAAAGAAAGAAAGAAAGAAATAGTGGGAATATCACAAGTTGGGCTAGCTTCTGCAAGCTAGCCCACCTAATTACAATAAAATGTTTTCTTCTTTGTGTGTGTATGTGTGTGTGTGTGTGTGTGTGTGTGTGCGTGTGCGTATGTGCATGTGTGGCATTACTTTTTATGTCTGTCTGTCTGTATGTCTGTCTGGCATGACTGTGCACTCAAGTGGCATGACTGTGTCTTCTAAAGCCGTTTACTGCCGTGTGTGTGTGTGTGTGTGTGTGTGTGTGTGTACTAGTCAGCATGTGGTTGCTTGGTCAGATGTCTGTCTAATGCGGTGGTTTTCTGTCCTTGTCTGACTGCTGTCTCATGTATTTCCTCCCGCCAAGACTCCTCCCTCCCTGCCCCCAATTCCCAGAAAGCAATTTCCCTCTATTAATTAATACAATGTTTCTAGCCCTCACAGGCTCTTCGTTTGGTTCTTTTTATTTTTTATTTTTATATATATATATATTTTTTACAAAGGTTCCCTTGCAAAATATTAACCTGATGAGGGCTCAAAGCATATTTTTAATGCTAGAATAAAACAAAAAATTGGGAGCTGCCAACAGTCTCCCTGCATCACTTTAGTTAACTTTTACATGACTTTAGTTACTTTATACATCACTTTAGTTACCTTTTACATCACTTTAGTTACCCTTTACATCACTTTAGTTACCTTTTACATCACTTTAGTTACCTTTTACATCACTTTAGTTACCTTTTACATCACTTTAGTTACCTTATACATCACTTAAGTTACCTTTTACATGACTTTAGTTACCTTTTACATCACTTTAGTTACCTTTTACATCACTTTAGTTACATTTTACATCACTTTAGTTACCTTTTACATCACTTTAGTTACCTTTTACATCACTTTAGTTACCTTTTACATCACTTTAGTTAGCAGCCCCTGGAAAAGAGGTGTGCATGTATATACTCTTTATCTTGTCACTGGCTTTTAAATAAACTCTCTGGTATCTAGGATAAGTATCTGTTTCCACTGGGCAGTCGGCTGTAAATACTGTAGCTGTTCATCTGTTACTTGTGTTTTAGGAGATTCTAGAGTCTCAGAGGGATCTTTGGTATTTGGAGTAAATAGTTTCTTTAAAAGCATTTCCTTTCAAGCAGAGCACTAAAGGCTTTGTTTTCCCTGTGTGTGTGTGTGTGTGTGTGTGTGTGTGTGTGTGTGTGTGTGTGTGTGTGTGTGTGTGTGTGTGTCTACAACCATAACACCTGGCAGCAGCCCTGCCGGCAATGTGTACAGAGGTTTGAGGAAGAGAGGAACCTCAAGAGGCAGTAAAACCTCTCAGAAGGCACACATCCATGGCAGCCAATACAAACTCACATTTCACATCCCACTTGCGGTAAAGCTTTTGTGTGTGCGTGCGTGCGTGCGTGCGTGTGTGTGTGCGTGTCTGTGTGTGTGTGTGTGTGTGTGTGCGTGTGTGTGTGTCAGACTTACGCTTGCAGGTCTTGCCATCCTCGAGGAGGTTGTAACCCTCGTTACAGCGGCAGTGGTAGCCACTGAGCACGCTCACACATTCATGGTCACAGCTGTGGTTGCCAAAGGAACAGTAGTCGATCACTGAAGGGACACAGAGGGCAGGTTAGAGACCTGAAGCACAAACTCATCACAAACATGGCTCACACTGCTTAGAGATTAACTGACCAATCAAAAACATGGCTCACACTGCTTAGAGATTAACTGACCAATCACAAACATGGCTCACACTGTTTAGAGATTAACTGATTAGGGTAATATATTCTGTTTCCTCCAACAAGGTGCATCTCTGTAGTGACTAACTTGTGCATGTCTTCTTGAGATGTGTGTGTGTGTGTGTGTGACTAACTTGTGCAAGTCTTCTTGAGATGTGTGTGTGTGTGTGTGTGTGTGTGTGTGTGACTAACTTGTGCATGTCTTCTTGTCATCGTTGAGTTTGTACCCGGTGTTGCAGTCACAGGTGAAGGCGCCTGGGGAGCTGATACAGATCTGGTCACAGTCATGCTTCCCTTCAGCACACAGGTCTATGGCTGCAGGACACACACACACACACACACACACACACACACACACACAAAGTCATCAATATTACAATTACAACTTAAAAGAGCCCCATTGCACCTTAATTACTATACTTAAAACTATACTCAGGAGAAACAGAATCTGTTTGTAACAACTTTTGTTATGCTGGGTTCTGATACAACTGCCGAGACGGTTTTAAGCTGTTTTAAAATGGCAGAAGGTGAACTCTTATGAAGATGTGCACCTGCGCATGTCTTCCCGTCCTGGTTGAGCGTGTACCCCGGCAGGCAGAGGCAGTGGAAGGACCCGGGAGCGCTCTCACAGATGTGCTCACAGCCGTGGTCCGACTCCAGACACAGATCCACACCTGCAACAGCACAGCGTTAGGCAAGCGGCTCCTCTAACCCAGCGGAATCACTTAACCCAGCTGAATCACTTATCCCAGCTGAATCACTTAACCCAGCGGAATCACTTCACCCAGCTGAATCACTTAACCCAGCGGAATCACTTAACCCAGCTGAATCACTTAACCCAGCGGAATCACTTCACCCAGCTGAATCACTTAACCCAGCGGAATCACTTAACCCAGCTGAATCACTTAACCCAGCTGAATCAGTTAACCCAGCTGAATCAATTAACCCAGCTGAATCAGTTAACCCAGCTGAATCACTTAACCCAGCTGAATCAGTTAACCCAGCGGAATCACTTAACCCAGCTGAATCACTTAACCCAGCTGAATCACTTAACCCAGCGGAATCACTTAACCCAGCTGAATCACTTAACCCAGCTGAATCACTTAACCCAGCTGAATCACTTAACCCAGCTGAATCACTTAACCCAGCGGAATCACTTAACCCAGCTCAATCACTTAACCCAGCTGAATCAGTTAACCCAGCGGAATCACTTAACCCAGCTGAATCACTTAACCCAGCTGAATCACTTAACCCAGCGGAATCACTTAACCCAGCTGAATCACTTAACCCAGCTGAATCACTTAACCCAGCTGAATCACTTAACCCAGCTGAATCACTTAACCCAGCGGAATCACTTCACCCAGCTGAATCACTTAACCCAGCGGAATCACTTAACCCAGCTCAATCACTTAACCCAGCTGAATCAGTTAACCCAGCTGAATCACTTAACCCAGCTGAATCAGTTAACCCAGCTGAATCAATTAACCCAGCTGAATCAGTTAACCCAGCCGAATCAGTTAACCCAGCTGAATCATTTAACCCAGCTGAATCAGTTAACGCAGCTGAATCGGTTAACCCAGGCGAATCAGTTAACCCAGCTGAATCATTTAACCCAGCTGAATCAGTTAACGCAGCTGAATCGGTTAACTCACCAACTGAACTCGGTTTAATCTGTTTTCTGAGGTGGTGTAGTTGACTAAGGGGTCGTTTGGGGAGGTTGTTATGCATGCTGGTAATATGTTTTTTATGGGTGTATGAAACGTTCACTGTGACTCCTCTGGCAGACATACAGTAGAGTGCTCAATAACTGAATTAAAACTCTTGAAAACTTTTTGTTTTCACAGGATCTAAGGTACAGGCGTTTCAGACAGGATCATTATTTAACTCTCATCTCATCAGCATTAAGAATGGCCATGGAACAAATAGATCTGGTTTCAATAGACTGTTATGAAAGATCAGGATTGGGTTTATATTAGGATTAGGGTTATGTTCCTTTGAGCCACTTGGCAAGTGCATTGGCACGCAGGATTCTGTGGTAGCCAGTAGCATGAAAGATGAAAAGCTCTCTTAAAGACCCAAGTCTGCGCGCGCGCGCACACACACACACACCACACACACACACACACACACACACACACACACACATACACACACACACACACACACACACATGTACATGTACAGTCAGTAAACACTGCTGGCCTTGGCACACATTCGTGTGAGGAAAATATTCCGTTGTGTTGTCATAACCTGCCTGGTTTACTGATCAAATAAATGAACCCTATGAAGAGAAACCTGGTTTTGACACAAGATATGTAATTACTGTATATATTATTATTATTACATTGTTTATATCCTCCAAAATCTTCACCAAAGATGGTAATCTGAACCCTAGCTCCTCACCACAGAGCTTGTCCTGGAACTGCAGGCCGAACTGGTGGATCAAATCAAACGACTCCACCAGGAACACGTGATCCTCGAAGGGCGGGGAGGCCATGGCCCTCAGTGATGTCATATCCGCCCTGGCCACGCCCACGGCGAAGATCTCCATGCCCTTCTCCCTGGCCTCGGCCGCCACCTGCACATGTTCAACTCATGTAGTTCTTTATTGTCCTCTTTATTGATGCCTGAAAACAGATGTCTGAACCCAACAGTCATTTCCTCTGCGGTCCTTTTCAGCAGACAAACACTCCACACAGGTATGAATGCATTTCTCAAACCTGTCCTCGTGGTAGAACTCTCTGAGTAACCCTTTGAGAACCATTTTAGGTTTCTAGTAGACTATTTGAGTAATGCACTGGTTCAACCTGGAACTAAATGACTTTTTTAAAGGGTTCTACATCAGGGACAACGGAAAACCCTTCTCAGTTCTAGGTGGCACTCCTGTTACCATGAGTGTGCAATACAACAAAACTCCCATCACCTCAGCCACACGGTCCTGAGGCCGTCCGTCCGTCACGATGACCGCCACGTTGGGCACGTTGGGGCGGTCGCCCTCCTCCGCGGTGAACGCTGAGTTCATGGTGTATTTGATGGCCAGGCCGGTCATGGTGCCCTGCGCTAGGGGGACGATCTCGTTGATCCCCTTAACCATGTCTGCAAGCTTAGAGTGGGCCTTCAGGGAGAACTCAGTCTTCACCTGGGGGAGAGACAGCAGGATGGGATCAGTACTACACCTGGGGAGAGACAGCAGGATGGGATCAGTACTACACCTGGGGGAGAGACAGCAGGATGGGATCAATACTACACCTGGGGGAGAGACAGCAGGATGGGAGGAGAAGAGAGGAGAAGAGAAGAGAGAGAGAAGAGAGGAG
>NC_140244.1:8559224-8561724 GCF_949987555.1 Borostomias antarcticus
AGAAGTGAAAAGCAGTCTCCAGCAGAGTCCGGCTGTCACTCATACTCTCTCTCTCTCTCTCTCTCTCTCTCTCTCTCTCTCTCTCTCTCTCCCTCTCTCTCTCTCTCTCTCTCTCTCTCTCTGGTGTGAAATACCAGCAGGCCTGAGGGTCTGACACAGCGACCTCTGACCCAGAGAGAGAAGGCTAATTTCACCTCCTGGCACCCTGGTGTTTGGCCAGCCTCAGCAGTCATCCATGAGCTCTGAACTCTGAACTCTGAACTGTGAACTCTGAACTGTGCTGCTCCATCATGATGCCAGTGATCCTAGACAGAACATGTAGTATAGAGATGGCCAAACATGGTGTTAACACACACACACACACACACACACACACACACACACACACACACACACACACACACACACACACACACACACACACACACACACACACACACACACACACACACACAGACAGACAGACAGACAGACAGACAGACAGACAGACAGACAGACAGACAGACAGGACAGACAGATAGATAGATAGATAGATAGATAGATAGATAGATAGATAGATAGATAGATAGATAGATAGATAGATAGATAGATAGATAGATAGATAGATAGATAGATAGATACTTTAATTATCCTACTAGGGGGAAATTTGGCAGATTTCAGCAGTGGAAAAAAAAATGACAGCCAGGTTGTAAATGCAGATGCAGAATGTGCTTAGTAGAGCAGTAGACTATAGGCATAGAAAAGGGAGAAGAACAACACAACTCAAATAGATGAGGATGACCATGGTCCTGCCTGCCAGGCCTGCTCAGGCTCAGCCATGGTCCCTGCCTGCCAGGCTGCTCAGGCTCAGCCATGGTCCTGCCTGCCAGCTGCTCAGGCTCATGGTCCTGCCTGCCAGGCTTCTCAGGCTCAGCCATGGTCCTGCCTGCCAGGCTGCTCAGGCTCATGGTCCTGCCTGCCAGGCTGCTCAGGCTCAGCCATGGTCCTGCCTGCCAGGCTGCTCAGGCTCATGGTCCTGCCTGCCAGGCCTGCCAGGCCTCGGGGGCTGACTGTGACAGAGGGCTTTATGGGATGTCCTTATAGAAGCCCTTCCCTGCTAGAGTAGCTGTCAGTGATGTCCACCCCTCATGTCTGGACCAGCCAATAGATCAAGAGGGACTGAGAGGGTAGGAGGGGGTAAATATCTGATCTACTGATCTACATGTCCAAGTGTTTCCAGGGAATAGACAAGTTATACACGGCATCTCTCTCCCTCTCTTTTCTCTCCGTCCCCTCCCCTCTCTCTCTCCTTCTCTCTCTCTCTCTTTCTCTCCCTCTCCTCCTGTCAGACAGTCTTGTTGTCAGCGCTCCTCATAAAGAGCATTCCAGGGTCCAGTGTGTCCAGGGGCAACAGTGTGTCCAGGGGCAACAGTTGAAATTGCTGTGTCTGGACTGAGGAATGCAATTCTGTCTGATAGAGGAGAGAGAGAGAGAGAGAGAGAGAGAGAGAGAGAGAGAGAGAGAGAGAGAGAGAGATTGACTGTAGTTTAGTTAAGAGCCCAGGCTCTCCAGTTGGTGATACATGTAATCAAAGGGTCCCTGTAGTCTTTGCTTCCAGTAATTCTGTGTCTCTCAACCCAGTGGAAACTATTTGTGTCATGTGCTGCTGCCACTCTGACTCAGCTGTGACAGGCTCAGTATGCGACAAGGTGAATTCATATTCAACTGAAAATGCCACTGATGTGAACCAGTAGCTTGGTTCATCCATGAGGAAATTGGTTGTTTTTTGTTATTGTATTTCACCCAATCAGCAGACTCGAACCTGGGTTCTCCCCGTTGCCGAGGGCGACCCCAGAGACAGGAAGAGCATTGCTGCAGCTCCACCCAGACCAGCGTGTCACCATCCTGCACGCCAAAGTGGCCCAGAAGTCATATGGCAATGAAAAACGGTACCAATCACCTCAGTATAGGGTCAACAATGGTGACAGGATGAAGATCGGGGCTAGGGCCAGGGTCGGGGCTAGGGCCAGGGTTGGGGCTAGGGTTAGGGTTGGGGCTAGGGCCAGGGTCGGGGCTAGGGTTAGGGTCGGGGCTAGGGTCAGGGTTGGAGCTAGGGCCAGGGTCGGGGCTAGGGTTAGGGTTGGGGCTAGGGTCAGGGTTGGGGCTAAGGAATCACATCAAGTTCCTACAGCCCATATGGTCATTGCAAAATGTTCAAATACTGATTGATTAATTAATTAATTGATTGATTAATTGATTCCTGAATTGATTGGGGCAGGTTCTTCTGCCCTCCTCCCTGTGTGTTCCTCAGTGGATTAGGATGGAGAGTCAAACAAGAGCAGCTAAGAGGTGAGCCCAGAACCCGCCTTCATCACTATGACAACACACCTCCATCACTATGACAACACATCCATCCCCTTCCCAACAGCTGTGGAGGGGACGGGCCAGCGACTGAGTGGCTACATGGGTCTGGACAGCTCCTGTGTCTCGCAGACAGACACCTACAGACTGGCCTTCGAAG
>NC_140244.1:8564224-8566724 GCF_949987555.1 Borostomias antarcticus
AGAGAGAAAGAGAGAGAGAGAGAGAGAGAGAGACAGAGACAGAGAGAGAGACAGAGAGAAAGAATACTTGTAGTATTTTCTTGTCATGCCGAGAGAGAGAGAGGGAGAGAGAGAGAGAGAGAGAGGGAGAGAGAGAGAGGGAGAGAGAGAGAGGGAGAGAGATAGAGGGAGAGAGAGGGAGAGAGAGAGAGAGAGAGAGAGAGAGAGAGAGATCACGGGTGTATGGTGGGGTAATTCATCATACTGACTTCATGTTAAAGTACTTGTACATGAAATATGTTGGTTATGTTGTAGTAAATTAACATTTGTGTGTGTGTGTGTTATGTATATTGTGTGTCTATTTGCAGTGTGTATTTCCTCTGGGTCGCGGGTCGCCCTGTTCAACCGTTTGCGGTCTCAGACGGTCAGTACGCGGTACCTGGCGGTGGAGAGGGGCGAGTTCCTGGCCAGCGCTCGACAGTGGACCGCCTTCACCATCACGCTGGGTGAGACACGCTGTTAAAGGCAGGGTAGGCCTTCACCATCACCCTGGGTGAGACACGCTCCTGAGGGGTTAAAGGCAGGGTAGGCCTTCACCATCACGCTGGGTGAGACACGCTGTTAAAGGCAGGGTAGGCCTTCACCTTCACCCTGGGTGAGACACGCTGTTAAAGGCAGGGTAGGCCTTCACCATCACGCTGGGTGAGACACGCTCCTGGAGGGGTTAAAGGCAGGGTAGGCCTTCACCATCACGCTGGGTTAGACATGCTCCTGGAGGGGTTAAAGGCAGGGTAGGCCTTCACCATCACCCTGGGTGAGACACGCTCCTGGAGGGGTTAAAGGCAGGGTAGGCCTTCACCATCACGCTGGGTTAGACATGCTCCTGGAGGGGTTAAAGGCAGGGTAGGCCTTCACCATCAGCCTGGGTGAGACACGCTCCTGGAGGGGTTAAAGGCAGGGTAGGCCTTCACCATCACCCTGGGTGAGACACGCTCCTGGAGGGGTTAAAGGCAGGGTAGGCCTTCACCATCACCCTGGGTGAGACACGCTCCTGGGGGGTTAAAGGCAGGGTAGGCCTTCACCATCACCCTGGGTGAGACACGCTCCTGGGGGGTTAAAGGCAGGGTAGGCCTTCACCATCAGCCTGGGTGAGACACGCCCCTGAGGGGTTAAAGGCAGGGTAGGCCTTCACCATCAGCCTGGGTGAGACACGCTCCTGGGGGGTTAAAGGCAGGGTAGGCCTTCACCATCACCCTGGGTGAGACACGCTCCTGGAGGGGTTAAAGGCAGGGTAGGCCTTCACCATCACCCTGGGTGAGACACGCCCCTGAGGGGTTAAAGGCAGGGTAGGCCTTCACCATCAGCCTGGGTGAGACACGCCCCTGAGGGGTTAAAGGCAGGGTAGGCCTTCACCATCAGCCTGGGTGAGACACGCTCCTGAGGGGTTAAAGGCAGGGTAGGCCTTCACTATCACCCTGGGTGAGACACGCTCCTGGGGGGTTAAAGGCAGGGTAGGCCTTCACCATCAGCCTGGGTGAGACACGCTCCTGAGGGGTTAAAGGCAGGGTAGGCCTTCACCATCACGCTGGGTGAGACACGCTCCTGAGGGGTTAAAGGCAGGGTAGGCCTTCACCATCACGCTGGGTGAGACACGCTGTTAAAGGCAGGGTAGGCCTTCACCATCACGCTGGGTGAGACACGCTGTTAAAGGCAGGGTAGGCCTTCACCATCACGCTGGGTGAGACACGCTGTTAAAGGCAGGGTAGGCCTTCACCTTCCCCCTGGGTGAGACACGCTCCTGGGGGGTTAAAGGCAGGGTAGGCCTTCAACATCACCCTGGGTGAGACACGCTCCTGGGGGGTTAAAGGCAGGGTAGGCCTTCACCATCAGCCTGGGTGAGACACGCTCCTGAGGGGTTAAAGGCAGGGTAGGCCTTCACCATCACGCTGGGTGAGACACGCTCCTGAGGGGTTAAAGGCAGGGTAGGCCTTCACCATCACGCTGGGTGAGACACGCTGTTAAAGGCAGGGTAGGCCTTCACCTTCCCCCTGGGTGAGACACGCTCCTGGGGGGTTAAAGGCAGGGTAGGCCTTCAACATCACCCTGGGTGAGACACGCTCCTGGGGGGTTAAAGGCAGGGTAGGCCTTCACCATCACCCTGGGTGAGACACGCTCCTGAGGGGTTAAAGGCAGGGTAGGCCATCATGGAGAAACCAGGAACAGGACGTTTGATTTAGAAAATCTAGACGAAAAAGTCCTCTTCCCTCTTTTCAGGCCTCCCTGTAGATACAGTCTGTAGGTGGATTGACAGGCAGGTAGTCTGCTGGGTACGGTGAAATGATTGTGCAGAAAAATCACCTACCCTACCTTTAAGTTCTCAAAATGATCATTGCTTTAGGATTACCCAAAGTGTGCCACCCTGTTTCAACGGTCATGTGGTGCAAACCTAGACACAAGAGGGATATCATTTTTGCATAGCTGAAGTTGCATACATACAGTTGCTTACATAGACTATAAACCA
>NC_140244.1:8571724-8616724 GCF_949987555.1 Borostomias antarcticus
CCTCCTCCTCTCCTCCTCCTCCTCTCCTCTCCTTCTATCCTCCTATCTACTCTATCTATCACTTCCACCCTCCCTCTCTTCACCACAGGAGCACACACACACACACACACACACACACAAACACACACACACACACACAACGACACGATGGTTTGTCTATGAGGACGCTGAAGCCAGGTGCTGAAGCCAACACACACACACACACACACACAAACACACACACACACACACACACACACATACACACACACACACACATACACACACACACACCACTAGAGCCACATCCAAAGAAGGGCCTAAGAGCTTGGGCCAACCATAGTACAACCTGACCCAAATATATCTATCTACGGTGAAAGCACTTATTGTAAGTTACTTTGGATAAATGTGTCTGCTAAATGGTTTATACATGTACAGTATCTACTCACTGACCAGCCTGGGGCCTCATTTATCATTGAGGTACGCCTTCTTTTACACGGTCTTTTTCGCGATTTCAGGCGTACGCCATTTGCCCCCCCCACATTGCGATTTATCAAGCCGAAAGGGCGGAAATTTAGTCGCCTTTCTCCGCGCTTTTGTACGACACCTCTCAAGTTGTCGTACCGATTTACACGGTGTTCTACGCCCTCTTTGAACACAGGGGGAACTGGCGACGCAGGTGGTGCGTCGGTGAATTACTATGTTTGACGGAGAGAATAAGAGCGACAGTTCATGAACGCACAATCATGTAGGCTAATAGCCCAATTCAGCACCAACATATATCGCAATGCAAGATTAGACGTGTCCTCTAACCGGCTCATTAATGGTCCGATATGGATTTGTTCCCCAAACTGAACCTATGCGCTGTCCAAAACCTTTCCGCGCTATATGTCACACACCTAATGCAGGCACTCCATCAAACGGCAATAATTGACCAATTAGATTGTCATTAATATGTGATCATGTGGACCTGTTTGCTCTTTGGTAAGCATATAAATGACAGTCCTCCTGTGCGTAATGCGAGCCTAAATGAATCCGGCGCTACTCGGCCTACTGGCCGAGATAGAACTCCAAAGAGGTGACGGCGATGGCGACTGCACCCACATAAGGGCACCATCAGTGAATGAATACGTCTATGTGAATCGCTAAAATGTGCACACTAGAAATACCCAAATCATATGTGACATGCTCATCACAAGTGTAGTGGCACGGTGGCCTGGCTCCACGCATGACTCATTCATCCTGGCGCACAGCAGGGTAGGGGCTAGACTGGAGGCAGGCGCTGCACGTGACGGCTGGCTTGTTGGTGTGTCCATAGCCAAGATACATATTCTTTGTCTTATTTACTTTTAATCTTTATTAGCATTTTCCATCCATACAACGACAATACAATAAAACATAAAAACCTACAATAACAGCTTATGGGTACATCCATCCATGCAGCTTTTTTTTCTTACTCAAATATGACAATTTTAATATTAGTGGTATCATCACACTTCCTTCTATAATCCATCCATTTTTCCCATCTCCCTTCAAACTTTCCTTCCTGCATCCTCAATGCATGCGTGAACCTCTCCCTAACATACATCTCCTCCACAACACCCAGCCACTGCTCCTTGGTTGGGCGTTCCACCTTATACCAAGCCCTCGTTATTGTCTTTTTACTAGCAACCAATAGTACTTTCACTAGGTATCTGTCCCCTCCTTGTACATCATCCCGTGTTATGTTTGCCAAGATATATATTCAAAGCTGATAAGAAGGTGGAGGTCGTGGCGCTGGAGGTGGAGGCTACAACTCGCGGGGGCACGACCATCAGGTCAAGGACCACTGCAGACTCCCCCTCCTCTGAGTCCGACCCCACGTCAGAGTCTGGAGAAACAATTTCAATCATATTCTTTGAGTTTGTCTGTGAACTTGATTATGCATTAAACATTTCATTGTGCAGCCATATTCATTTGATATGTTTTTCTGTTGGCAGTCAAATAAATGCTGTGATTTACCGGGTGATTTAGATGAGTCTTAATTTCCCAGAGGGGAAAATGTTTAATGTGTTCTAACATTATGAAGTGGTCATCTGCGTTATTGTTCCCTGTTTTTGGTCCTAATTTAATCATAGCCTACCACAGAATGTTTGCTTTCCTCACAGCCACATGTTACAGTATGTCCGTGTATGCCAAATCCTAGATGCACAAAACGTAGCTAAAGTAGGCTACTAAGCTGTAGGAGCAAACAGACAAAGGTAGGCTATTAATACCTTCCGAAGAGGATTGCCTTCCTCGCGTGGACCTCACCAACTAGCACATGCACCTCCGTCTCCGAGAAGTTCCTCTTCTTAGCTCTTCGTTCCATGTTTCAATGTCCCGCCTGGGTGCTCCACGCTACCTTTTTAAGCCGGTTCCTTCCGGGAAACCACGTTTGGCCACTCATGGTTTTGACCATATATGGTTGGATTAGGGCGTGGCGAGGGCGGAACACGGGGCGCGTGCGCGTACGCTCTCTTCCCCGCCAGTCTCGGATTTCTCGTGCAGAAAAGGGCGTACGACCTTTTTGATAGATCCGAAAAGCGTGTATATATTCTCGTCGTACGCTCGATTTCGCATTTTCCGCGTTTTCGTCGTACGCCCTCTTTTACACCGGAATTTACACGCTCTTTGATAAATGAGGCCCCTGGTTTATACATGTATCTACTCACTGACCAGCCTGGTTCATAGTATCTACACACTGACCAGCCTGGTTTATAGTATGTACACACTGACCAGCCTGGTTTATACATGTATCTACTCACTGACCAGCCTGGTTTATACATGTATCTACTCACTGACCAGCCTGGTTTATAGTACCTACTCACTGACCAGCCTGGTTTATAGTACCTACTCACTGACCAGCCTGGTTTATAGTATGTACACACTGACCAGCCTGGTTTATAGTATGTACACACTGACCAGCCTGGTTTATACATGTATCTACTCACTGACCAGCCTGGTTTATACATGTATCTGCTCACTGACCAGCCTGGTTTATACATGTATCTACTCACTGACCAGCCTGGTTTATAGTATCTATTCACTGACCAGCCTGGTTTATACATGTATCTACTCACTGACCAGCCTGGTTTATAGTATGTACACACTGACCAGCCTGGTTTATACATGTATCTACTCACTGACCAGCCTGGTTTATACATGTATCTACTCACTGACCAGCCTGGTTTATAGTATCTACTCACTGACCAGCCTGGTTTATAGTACCTTTACCCCAAACCTCCATGACAGGTTGAGAGGTGAAGGCTCATTGTTGAAGCAGATTGTTTTAGAAATAATAATTTGGGACCTCAAGGACCTTTTATTTGCCACACGGTGATTGACACATAAATACAAAGTGAAATGAACAACGACAACCAAACACAACACACCCACACAACACACACACACACACACCCACACCCACACCCACACACAACACACACACCCACACACACACACACACACACACACACACACACACACACACGCACACACTCACACACCCACACACAACACACCCACACACACAACACACTCACACACCCACACACACACACACTCACACACCCACACACAACACACACACCCACACCCACACACAACACACACACACACACACACAACACACTCACACACCCACACACCCACACACCCACACACCCACACACACACACACTCACACACCCACACACAACACACACACACACAACACACTCACACACCCACACACAACACACTCACACACACACACACACACACATACGCATGTGCGGTCACCGGTTGAAATTCTTTCGGGCAGGCAGGGGCAGCTAGGAGCAGTGGGCAGGCAGGGGCAGCTAGGAGCAGTGGGCAGGCAGGGGCAGCTAGGAGCAGTGGGCAGGCAGGGGCAGCTAGGAGCAGTGGGCAGGCAGGGGCAGCTAGGAGCAGGGGGCAGGCAGGGGCAGCTAGGAGCAGTGGGCAGGCAGGGGCGCCCGGGGACCAAGTCCAAGTGCTCAGTCCAAATCCTGGTCGGGGACCGGACTGAAGAGCCTCTGTTCTTCTGCATGTTTTTCATATTGGGTTCTTAGGGAGGAAAGCCTTGCCAACACAGCAGAACAAACTCTGCACAGAACGGCCCGGAGACCTTCTTGCTGTGAGGCACCAGTACTGGTACCACGCCACCGGGCCAGAGCCTGAGAGTACTGGTACCACGCCACCGGGCCAGAGCCTGAGAGAACTGGTACCACGCCACCGGGCCACACTGAACCGGACCCAGGGGGTAGAATAGAGCTTGAGAGGAAGCAGGAAGAGAATGCCTCCATGAGACATTAAATCAGATAAAATATGAACGGTAGTCAGTGGTGAGAGATACATATTTATTGTTCCTGAATTGTGGCATGACCATTAAAACATGAATTTGACTCATCTCTGTCAACTCACAAGTTAGCTAGTATTAGCTGACATTCCACTCGCTTAACACTCACCCAAACCTTGTAAAGCAGATCTCGCATGCCAGCTCTTACAGAACTGGTCTCCTTACAGATAGCTGCAGCTCCCAACATAGCCAGACTAATAGTGATTTTCACCTCTTAATAATTGCGAACTGCAAATTTGTTGACTTGCAAAATTATGTTTTAAATTGACAAACATCATATGTGAAAGTCATGGCTCAATTCAAACGGGATTACGATTCAAATTATTTGTTAATCGCCGTTGACTACTGTACATATTTTCTTCTGAAAGAAGCTCCCATGGGAAACCTCTTCCTGGTTCTGCTTAGGCGCTCTCTGTTCTATTAGCTCTGCTATAGGCTGGGTCAAGACGTTCTCCGGTACCTTATAGGGGTGCTTGAAATGTTCTCCTGGTGGACCAGAGGTCTGGGCTCAAGTGATGCTGTCTCAGGGGCTTTTTTTGTTGTTGCAGACGTCATCATCTCGCCTCAAACCGCACCCAGACTGCTGATCTGTCGTTAGCATGTTAGGCTCTGGCCAGGCAAAGGGGTCCTGCAAATACCCCTCAACATCCCAAGAGCTGTGTTTATACAGCGCAGTAATCCACAATAAGGCCTTTGTACGCCAAGCTGCAGGCAATTAGCGTGAGAAACCTGATCCCCCACCACCAGCGTGGGGTGGGTCGGGGTCAGCGGGGTCCAGAATCCTGGTTCTGAGTGGAAGACGTGAATGTAGCACCTAGAGAGTTTACGCTCTCACACAACCTGGCATGGGGCCAAGGCTTCCATCTCTGGAGACCTAAACACACTGTCGTACTGGAGAAGCCATCTTTGAGATGCTGATATGATCAGCTGTTGATCTGTAGAACCTTTAACCAAACAGTGTGTCTGACTCTGAGTCAACTCTGTTAGCCACAACCACACGCTCTGCCCTCTCAGGCTTCATGTGATGATATCTCCCTGATATCTCCCTGATATCTCCCACCCTCTGCAGGTCTCCCAGATCCCTGCTGTGTGTGGTCCCTGACATCGCCATGTTCAGCAGAGAGTGGCGCTGCCTGCGGCGCCCCGTCACGGTGCCCCTCGCCCTCCTCCGTCTGGACGGCCTGATCTACCGCAGCGCCTACAGCTTCACCTACACCCCCGAGCACCACCCTGCCCCGCCAGCCCGCGGCCCCGCCCAGGACGGGGGCCAGGACTCCGACACCCTCCTAGACTCCATCCACCAGGAGTTCACCCGCGCTAACTTCCACCTCTTCATGCAGAGCTAGCCTAGCCTAGCCTAGCCTAGCCTAGCCTAGCCTAGCCTAGCCTAGCCTAGCCTAGCCTAGCCTAGCCTAGCCTAGCCAAGCCTAGCCTAGCCTAGCCTAGCTGCTTCCCAAACATTTTAAGCAGGTAAGGATGTAGCAGTAAGTCAGGTTGCAGGCCGCCATGCTAGTATTGAGATATTGATGTTGAATAAAGGTTGAATTGATGACAGTAAAGTATCACTGTTTCCAAGATAAACCCAGTTGTGTTTAAGCTATGATTCACGCGCTCTCCTGACCCTGATCCTAGTCATGGTGCCCATCCAGGGGAGAGACCGATTCTGGCCCCCTGCTGGGCTGGTCTGGTCCCAGTCTGCCCGGAGGGGGATGAACCTCACCAGCGGAACATGGACAGGGAATGAAGGCGAGGACGCCACAACAAGGGAGCGCATATGGCGATCGAACGGAGAAGAATAGACGAGAGGAGAGGAGAGGAGAGAAGAGGAGGATGTTTTTTCCTGAAGGAACAAGTGCCATGGTGAGGCTGAATGTTGTGAGAGAAAGCAGAGTGAAACACTGACAGCACCATAATTCATCAACCACTGGGGGACTGCTTTCTGTGTGAATGTGAAGTGGAGAGGCGGAGGGATGGAGGGAGAGGTGTAATGTAACCTTGCGGTTGGTTCAGGCAGAGGTTGAGTGTGAATGCTGCTCTGTTACTCCAGCTTGAGCCTTTACTGCCGTCGTCCATCTCAACTGTGGCTGTTGGCTTAGACGGCTTGAATCAGCATCACTGGGTTTTCTGCGGGGAGTTTTTTAAAGAAGTAAAGTTTTTTTCCCTAACAAATTTGTCTTTTATTTTTGTTAATCATGAAATGATTATTAATACAAGCGATTATGTGTGTAGTATTACTTAGGAAATATAATATTTGCAAAATTTGTAATAAGACTGAAATCTCTTCCATTGGTCGGCATAATTATTCTTCTATTCATTCTATCTTGATAAATGTTCCTTTCATGGACGTATCTGGCTTCCAGTATGTCCACATGTTGTTTATGGCCTGGAACTGAGCATCCCATCTAGAGGTACACAAGCGCCAGCAGCTACAGAGCAGCCAGAGCAGCCAGAATAGCCAGAATAGCCAGAATAGCCAGAGAGACAGAGCAGCCAGAGCAGCCAGAGAGCCAGAGCAGCCAGAGCGCCAAAGCAGCCAGAGAGCCAGAGAGCCAGAGCAGACAGAGCAGCCAGAGAGCCAGAGCAGCCAGAGCGCGAAAGCAGCAAGAGAGCCAGAGAGCCAGAGAGCCAGAGCAGTCAGAGAGCCAAAGCAGCCAGAGCAGACAGAGCGCAGCCAGGCTCTGGCCCAGCGAAGCGTCCAGCAGCTCCTGGTCAGACCTCCCACGCTGCTGCAGCGGCCCTCACCAGCATACCTGGCATAGCTGCCATACTGGGCATGACTTGTCTCATCAGATCTGTTATTACCTGGGGAGGTGGGGGGTGGGGGGTGGCGTGATGAGGAGAGAGAGATGGAGGGGTGGTGTGATGAGGAGAGAGAGATGGAGGGATGGCGTGATGAGGAGAGAGAGACGGAGGGATGGCGTGATGAGGAGAGAGAGAGATGGAGGGATGGGGATGGAGGACTGGAGGGCCGGGGAGCTGTGGTGGTCGCTGCCCCGTCACGTGTGAGACCGTCGGGGAGAACAGAAGGCCACGTGTCTCTCCCTCAGCCTTCATTATTAACCAGGCAAACATGCGTGAGGGGTTTGTGCTCGGCCTGCCTTTCACAGTGGAGCTCTGTGGTCTCCCTAATCTCTATCATGTGTTGAGGAAGAGAGGAGCAGGGAAATGTGGGCTTCACATGCCCAGCTGAGCTCCGGAGACGCTGGAGCGCTCCCACATGAAAGAGCCTCATTCTTACACACACTGCGTCCACATCCTCCTCCTCCTGTCTTATATAATGGGACTTCAGCAACTCTGAAGGACTCAATTACATCCTCATAGACAAGCCGTCGTGTGGGGGTGCGGGGGTGTGTGTGTGTGGGGGTGTGTGGGGGTGTGTGTGTGTGTGGATGTGTCTGTGTGTGTGTGTGTGTGTGTGTGTGTGTGTGTGTCTGTGTGTGTGTGTGTGTGTGTGTGTGTGTGTGCATGTGTGTGTGTGTGTGTGTGTGTGTGTGTGTGTGTGTGTGTGGCAGGCCAGCTCCCCACAGCGTTGGTTGGGCCCCAGTGATCCAGAGAGGATAATGGAGGCTACTGTCCGGCTCTCATACCACTGGCCTCATCCTGAAACTCATCACCCTGATATCAGAGATGGAGGGGAGGAGGGGAGGAGGGGGGAGGGAGGAGGGGAGGAGGGGGGAGGTGGAGAGAGAGAGAGGAGAAAGAGAAAGAGCGGCAGAGTGAGCAGTAGAGGCAACAGAGAGAGACTACGAGGGAGGTAAATATGGAGAGAGAGACCTCTCGGTGGGGATCAAACCCCAGTCCTGCTCAGCCAGGTCCTCCACACGAGAGCGTGGCTCCAAACCACCTCTGCTACGCTGTAGCAGCCTGGGGACTGAGAGGTCGGCTCCCCCCAGCTGACAAGCTGCTGCTGAGAGAAGCCGTCTAGCAGGCCTGCTGGGGGGAGCCAGGAGGAACACGAGGAGACTGATAATATGAGAGGAATGTGAGTGATTAGCTGGTTAGCTGTGACACAGGTGGGATCACGGTCCAGAAATCCTTCCAGTGAGCTAGTGATCCTATCTAGAGAACCATTTAACCAGTAAAATGTTCTATCAGGAACTAAGAGGGTTTTACAGATGGTAAACAAATGTAATGTGATGACCTATCTGACGGAGAACCATGTAGTGACTGTATTTTCTTCTGATGCACACCTAGAACAGTCCTCTCTATTTGTAGGAAACCCTGTTTTCTTCTGATACACACTTCCCAGATAGCAAGCGGATCTGGGCCATATATGGGCCGGAACTAAGCCACAAGTGCCAGATCTGGCCTGTATATGGCCCTGATCTGGCCTGTATATGGCCCTGATCTGGCCTGTATATGGCCCTGATCTGGCCTGTATATGGCCCTGATCGGATTGCTGTCTGGGTTAGACCATCCCTCCCTGTGAACCCTGTTTTCTCCTGATACACACAGCCCTCCCTGCAAAGACCGTAGTCCAGACATATTTCACACCAGGTCATTCACTACTTTACCACGCAGCACATAAAACTAACCTCATCCTGGCATTTTACGACCCTGACCCTCTTCAGATCGCCTAGCCTGGTCCTGACCTGAGTCAACACGGACGTGGATTCTTCTCATTCACCCAAACATGAAGAATATCTTCGACCTGACAGGATTAGGGGTCACCCGACAGTTGTAGGTCACCGGTAGAGCGGAAGGAATTTTACAAGCAGACACAGATATGAAGTACTTTATCAAGGTGTCAGGGACATGTTTTATGGGCTAACAGCAATTAGATCCCTTTAACAAGCATGTTAGATAGAGAGAGTCCCTTCAGGGCTAGGAGAGTTTTCTGGCTCAGGGCTGGGAGGGTGTGTGTTCTGGCTCAGGGCTGGGAGGGAGTGTGTTCTGGCTCAGGGCTGGAGGGCTGAGAGGGCCGTGCTAGCTGAGGGCTGAGAGAGTGTGCTAGCTGAGAGAGTGTGCTAGCTGAGAGGGTGTGCTAGCTGAGAGGGTGTGCTAGCTGAGAGGGTGTGCTAGCTGAGAGAGTGTGCTAGCTGAGAGAGTGTTCTAGCTGAGAGAGTATGCTAGCTGAGAGGGTGTGCTAGCTGAGAGGTTGTGCTAGCTGAGAGGTTGTGCTAGCTGAGAGTGTGCTAGCTGAAGGCCTGGAGGGTGTGCTAGCTGAGAGGGTGTGCTAGCTGAGAGTGTGCTAGCTGAGAGGGTGTGCTAGCTGAAGGCCTGGAGGGTGTGCTAGCTGAGAGGGTGTGCTAGCTGAGAGTGTGCTAGCTGAGAGGGTGTGCTAGCTGAAGGCCTGGAGGGTGTGCTAGCTGAGAGTGTGCTAGCTGAGAGTGTGCTAGCTGAAGGTCTGGAGGATGTGCTAGCTGAAGGTCTGGAGGGTGTGCTAGCTGAGAGGGTGCTAGCTGAAGGTCTGGAGGGTGTGCTAGCTGAGAGGGTGCTAGCTGAAGGCCTGGAGGGTGTGCTAGCTGAGAGGGTGTGCTAGCTGAGAGGGTGTGCTAGCTGAGAGGGTGCTAGCTGAAGGCCTGGAGGGTGTGCTAACTGAGAGGGTGTGCTAGCTGAGAGGGTGTGCTAGCTGAGAGGGTGTGCTAGCTGAAGGCCTGGGGGGTGTGCTGGCCCAGCGCTGGGGCCGAGGTTCATGGGATTAGGAGCTCAGGATGTACTTCTCAGTGCTCTTAGTGTGTGTGTGTGAATGTGTGTGTGTGTGTGTGTGTGTGTGTGTGTGTGTGTGTGTGTGTGTGTGTGTGTGAATGTGTGTGTGTGTGTCTGTATTTGTCTGTTCATGACAGTTGACCTGCCATGAAAGCCCTGACTTTCACATCCTCCCGCCAGCATTCCCTCCTGTCTCTGGGGATCAGGCACACACACACACACACACACACACACACACACACACACACACACACACACACACACACACACACACACACACACACACACAGACAGACATAGAATACATCAGTGTTTACATCCAGCTGCTCCTCTTCCTTCCTCTATCTGTGTGACTTTACTGGCTTTACTGCTGATGAGTGAGATATAAGACAGCTCACTCACTGTAGTCTAGATTAATTTAGATTAACAGATTGTACTTGTTGTACAGTTGCACGTCACTGTGGATAAAAGCGCTGGCAAAATGACTCAAATGTAAATGTTGATATGTGTGAAAGAGAGCAGTGATGGAGGGCCAGCTAGTAAAGAGAGTCTTGGTCAGTTAAAACCGTCTGTATGATTAAGAAAGCCTTCTGGAGGCAGCGTGGTTCAGCAGAGTAGTCCAGAGGATGAATGAATGAATGAATGAATGAATGAATGAATGAATGAATGAATGAATGAATTCCCCGAGGAGAAAGTGATTCAGCCATCAGCAGCAACACAAGACGACAATAAAGAACAGGGTATACAGAGGAGGTATACAGAGGGGGAGGGGTCTGGAGTAGGGGGAGGGGCTAGGGGGAGGGAGAAAGGCAAGGGGGAGAGAGAGAGAATGTGGGGGGTTAGAGAGGTAGTGTACCGAGGTTAGGAGGCAGGGGGTGAGAGAGTGGGAGGGAGGGGTAGGGAGGGGTCTGAGGGAGGAGGCTGAGCCGAGGGGCAGAGAGAAGGGGAGGGGGTTGAGGCAGGGGGAGGCCGGTAGGGGCTGTTAGGAGGTGCCTGTGTGGAGGGTAGGACGGCCTGCGAACATTTTCAATAAAAGTGGTGTCGCTATGACAGCATGGTGTTATGACAACAGGTCAGTGATCAGTGCGGTGATCTATCTGACACTTATTAACAAATTATGCAAAACGGAACCAGCTTTTATATGTTGTGAAGTGAAGTGAAGTCATATAGGACATAAACAAGAACATGCTCACTCAAGTGCTGTTCATTAGGGTCTTGTTGATAATAACCAGTGAATCTGGGGATCAAACATTCATGTGGTTCCTATTTTTCTTAGTCGTCTCCAGTTGTTTCCTAAAATTATTCTTAGCTCTCAGCCTTCAGACTCACTGAGCCGGGATGATGAGTTGGAGAGCTTTGGAGATTTTCACCCTCAGACTGACTGACTGACTGACTGACTGACTGACTGGCTGACTGACTGACTGACTGACTGACTGACTAACTGACTGACTGGCTGGCTGACTGACTGGCTGACTGACTGACTGAATGACTGACTGACTGACTGGCTGACTGACTGACTGACTGACTGACTGACTGACTGACTGAATGACTGACTGACTGACTGGCTGGCTGACTGACTGGCTGGCTGACTGACTGACTGACTGACTGACTGAATGACTGACTGACTGACTGGCTGACTGACTGACTGACTGACTGACTGACTGACTGACTGACTGACTGACTGACTGACTGACTGGCTGACTGGCTGGTTGTGCTGATTGTCTCGCTGATTGACCGATTGGCTGGCGTATTGACAAGCTGAATAAAGATTGTGTCTGGATTGTGTCTGATGTTCGTCTGGGGGAGGAAGGGGGAGGGGGAGGAGGAAGTGACTAGGTTACATTCTTACTGGAAGTCCAGGGCAGATGAGCCCACGCTGACGCCAAGCTGCTTGATCCTGGAAGGAACTGACCTGCTGCAGCGTTTCCTCTGCTCAGGAGTAAAACATTCTCCAGTCTGTCCGCCTCACGGCCCAATAAAAGACTCCTGGAGCACAATGCCGTTCTGCCAGCGACATGAAGGAGGTTATTTCCTGAGGTAATGTGAACATGTGTGCCATGTCTGCGCGGTCCGCTTCTGTTCTTCTGAGTGGATGAGAGAGGGGGTGCCAGGTTTGCCTGGTCCTGTTCTTCTGAGTGGGTGAGAGAGGGGGTGCCAGGTTTGCCTGGTCCTGTTCTTCTGAGTGGGTGAGAGAGGGGGTGCCAGGTTTGCCTGGTCCTGTTCTTCTGAGTGGGTGCCAGGTCTGCCTGGTCCTGTTCTTCTGAGTGGGTGAGAGAGGGGGTGCCAGGTTTGCCTGGTCCTGTTCTTCTAAGTGGGTGAGAGAGGGGGTGCCAGGTTTGCCTGGTCCTGTTCTTCTGAGTGGGTGAGAGAGGGGGTGCCAGGTTTGCCTGGTCCTGTTCTTCTGAGTGGGTGAGAGAGGGGGTGCCAGGTTTGCCTGGTCCTGTTCTTCTGAGTGTATGAGAGAGGCTCTATACTCAGAACATTTCTGTGAGGAAAAAAACAAGAATCAGGACTTCAGACCTCATCCTGACAAGCCAAGAATAACAGAGCAGGCCTCTATCTGTGGATGGCTGTCTCGCTACCTTCCATCTCCCTCCTCCCCCCTCTCTTCCAGTGTACAATATAGTGACTATCCTTCCTCCCTCCCTCCCTCCCTCCGTCTAAAACCCAAAAAGACTAGCTGAAGTTGCCAATAACATAGGTTTGAGAAGAAACCTCTCCACACCTCCATTTCAAATTTCATAGAGTAGGTTTTTCGTTTACCACGCTGTGGGCAAAGCAGCCGTTCTTTAAAAAGAGGTTTCTCTGGTGACTGCTGAGTCAAACTGGCACAGCCCTGCTAGTGGTTTTAAATCACATCAACCGTGTCGTTACACATGCAGATACAATGAACCAGAAATACAGATAAAAGCAAAGGTACAGAGAAAATCACAAATACTCTAACCCTCTCTCTCTCTCTCTCTCTCTCTCTCTCAGCCCACTGTAGTTTCAGCCTCGTTTCATCCTAGTCCACTCTAGTCCACCCTAGACAAACCTATCCTACCCTAGTTCCACCCTTTCCCATCCTAGTTCACCTAGTCCACCCTAGTCCACTCTACGCCGCCCTTGTTTCACCCTAGTCCACCCTAGTCCACTCTACCCCGCACTATTTTCACTATAGTCCACCCTAGTCTCTCCTGGGTTTCACCCTAGTCCACTCTAGTCCACCCTAGTCTTGCCCTAGTCGGCCCTAGACCATTCTAGTTTCACCCTAGTCCACCCAAGTCTCTCCTGGGTTTCACCCTAGTCCACCCTAGTTTCACCCAAGCCATCCTAGCCCACCCTAGTTTCTCCTGCCTCCCCTCAGTTTTCTCCTAACTCCTCCCTCCTCTCTCTCCTGCTTGCTTCTCCTGCCTCCCCCTCACCTCTCTCCTCTCCTGGCTTCTCCTGCCTCCCCCTCATCTCTCTCCTCTCCTGGCTTCTCCTGCCTCCCCCTCACCTCTCTCCTCTCCTGGCTTCTCCTGCTTCCTCCTCATCTCTCTCCTCTCCTGGCTTCTCCTGCCTCCCCCTCACCTCTCTCCTCTCCTGGCTTCTCCTGCCTCCCCCTCATCTCTCTCCTCTCCTGGCTTCTCCTGCCTCCCCCTCACCTCTCTCCTCTCCTGGCTTCTCCTGCCTCCCCCTCATCTCTCTCCTCTCCTGGCTTCTCCTGCCTCCCCCTCACCTCTCTCCTCTCCTGGCTTCTCCTGCCTCCCCCTCATCTCTCTCCTCTCCTGGCTTCTCCTGCCTCCTCCTCATCTCTCTCCTCTCCTGGCTTCTCCTGCCTCCCCCTCATCTCTCTCCTCTCCTGGCTTCTCCTGCCTCACCCTCATCTCTCTCCTCTCCTGGCTTCTCCTGCCTCCTCCTCATGTCTCTCCTCTCCCCCCCGCTCTCCCTCGACCGTCTCAGATCACATGACTCTTCAGATCGACCCACCCTGCCGTCTCAGATCACATGACTCTTCAGATCGACCCACCCTGCCGTCTCAGATCACATGACTCTTCAGATCGACCCACCCTGCCGTCTCAGATCACATGACTCTTCAGATCGACCCACCCTGCCGTCTCAGATCACATGACTCTTCAGATCGACCCACCCTGCCGTAGCTCAGATCACATGACTCTTCAGATCGACCCACCCTGGCGTAGCTCAGATCACATGACTCTTCAGATCGACCCACCCTGACGTCTCAGATCACATGACTCTTCAGATCGACCCACCCTGCCGTCTCAGATCACATGACTCTTCAGATCGACCCACCCTGCCGTCTCAGATCACATGACTCTTCAGATCGACCCACCCTGCCGTCTCAGATCACATGACTCTTCAGATCGACCCACCCTGCCATAGCTCAGATCACATGACTCTTCAGATCGACCCACCCTGCCGTCTCAGATCACATGACTCTTCAGATCGACCCACCCTGACGTCTCAGATCACATCTCTTCAGATCGACCCACCCTGCCATAGCTCAGCGGCAGCAGGTTTAAGTCATCCTTAGTCTGAGGTGTTCTGCCTTCAGAATCATTCGCCCAGACGGATCAGAACCAGAATCATTCACCCAGACGGATCTGAACCAGAATCATTCACCCAGACGGATCTGAACCAGAATCATTCACCCAGACGGATGTTAACAGTCACATTGAACCCACCCTGCCAAGGAGCTGCACCCCAGAGCCCTGCCAGCCCGCCAGCAGCTCATCCTGTTACAGGCCATTATTCTCCACTGTTCCATGAAGAACAAAACAGCTTCTCTGTTGTCTTGTCTGGGAAGACGGCCTTGGGCAGAAACAACCCCTGGGACCTTCTTCCTATTCCTACTCTAAGGCACATAGACCATTTCTAAGAATTTCATTGTACATGTTACATGTATCTTAAATAAAGATCCTTGAATCCTTGAATCCTAGAGACATGGAGGATGTTGAGAGGGTGTTCAGGTGGTAAGGGGGAGACATGGAGGATGTTGAGAGGGTGTTCAGGCAGAGACATGGAGGATGTTGAGAGGGTGTTCAGGTGGTAAGGGGGAGACATGGAGGATGTTGAGAAGGTGTTCAGGTGGTAAGGGGGAGACATGGAGGATGTTGAGAGGGTGTTCAGGTGGTAAGGGGGAGACAAGGAGGATGTTGAGAGGGTGTTAAGGTGGTAAGGGGGAGATAGAGCAGTAGTCAGGCCCATAGTGTCGGCCTGCAGCAGCTGTGGTTGATAATAATAATGTAGTTATTTGATCTAACAACTACATTATTTGTTATATCAACCAATAGTTGTTAACCAAAAGTTATATCAACCAATAGTTGTTAACCAAAAGTTCAAAAAATTAAACCTTTATTTTTCTTTATTGATCTACCTTTGTGCACTGAACAAGATATATTGTCCTGCCAACAATCAATCAGTAGCAATGACAAAAACACCAGTGTTAAGAAAACTATTATGGTCTGCCTCCCTCAGCTCCCCTGGCTGGTTTGTGGAACACACACATTCGCATGGCTCATATGGTGAGAGTTTCGGGGGCAGCGCTGAGGAGAAAGGCCTGTCATTGTCTTAATGAATGGAGATCTGTATGGAGGCAGTGAGGAGTCTCTATAGGCTGGAGAACGGAGCCGTTGAGACGCAGGTTTGTTTTCACAGGAGTTTCCACTGGTAGATATGTGGACCCTCTGAGACTCTGACTGACAATGCGCCGAGTGTCCCTGGGCTGCAGCACGTTACATAACACACCTAGGCCTACACACACACGCACACGCATGCACACGCACACTCACGCACACACACACTCACGCACGCACACGCACACTCACGCACACACACATTCACTCACGCACGCACACGCACACACACACTCGTGCACGCACACACACACACACACACACACAAACACACATGTACACACACACAAAACATACACATGCACGCACGCATACACCCACACAGACACAAACGCATGCATGTACACACACCGACACACACATACGTAGAAACACACACTGTACCCCCAGGATGAACCGACTGTAATGTCCTTATAAGTTTCAACATCATATCATTACATATTGTAATGATTATACTGAGTTACCTGATCTATGTTAGAACTCAGGGTCTCTATTAGAATCCAATGCTGAACCTGTAACACAGAGGCCCCTTGTGTGGAGCTGTGTGAAGGTCCTCTGACCATGAGGGCTTCAATTCAAATTCAAATTCACATTTTATTTGTCCCATACACAATTATACAAGGTACAATGCACAGTGAAATGCTTAAAATACCCTTCCCGGCAAACACAAGCAGAGATAAAAAGAAAACAAGCAATAATTAGATTGATAATAAGAAGATTAGTACACATGTATGAGTGCAAGTAGATAAGAGTGCCTGAGTGTAGTCCATGGGTTGAAGTTTTACCATTTTGGGTCTAATGGTAAAAGCTTAGGCATCATCAGCAGGGAGTCTGGGGTTTGATCCCTGCCAGGTACAACATGTCTAGCTTCAACTGGAACCCATGCGCCCGTCTCTGATGATGCTGACTTCCTGCTAGGTGAGGAGATGTCCCACCCTCAACACACTGGCGCCACCTGGTGTCCGGTGACGAGAAGAGGACTTACCAGTCAAAATAAAAGGTCCTTTATTGATCCCCAGGGGGAAATTACACAGTTACAGCATCAGTATACAAAACACAATAAAGAAAACACATACTAGATAGACTAAATACAAATTAACAATAGATTCAAAATAGAATTCAAAATTCAAATATACAAGAGTGCAAATATACAAAGTGTATAAAAGTAGGTTGATTCCGTAGCATGCCTTCCACAACAGGTGTTTAGTACATGTGAACCTACATGTCTTGTCCAAAGAGCCAAAGTGCCTTAGCCCTAGGGCTGGGTATCGAGTCGAATTTCAAGAATCGATTCGATAAGCACTTCTAAATCTGAGGCCATGGTTCTCAGCAGGAAACCGGTGGCCTGTCCGCTCCGAGTAGGAAATGAGTCCTTACCCCAAGTGAAGGAGTTCAAGTATCTGGGGGTCTTGTTCACGAGTGAGGGAACCATGGAGAGGGAGTTTGGCCGGAGAATTGGAGCAGCTGGTGCGGTTCTGCAGTCGCTTTACCGCACTGTTGTGACGAAAAGAGAGCTGAGCCAAAAGGCAAAGCTCTCGATCTACCGGTCTATCTTCGTCCCCACCCTCACCTATGGTCATGAAGGATGGGTCATGACCGAAAGAACGAGATCACGGATACAAGCGGCCGAAATGAGTTTTCTCCGGAGGGTGGCTGGGGTCTCCCTGAGAGATCGGGTGAGAAGTTCAGTCATCCGGGAGAGACTCGGAGTAGAGCCGCTGCTCCTTTGCGTCGAAAGGAGCCAGTTGAGGTGGTTCGGGCATCGGAGAACACAATCCTGAGACATGCGGGCCTCATTACAGAAACCTGCTGTCTTATCTCAGTTTAGGACCACATTTAGGATGTTTGCTATTACAGAAACCTGTTTACAATAACAATGTGCCCAATGGCAATGTTTATCGTTGCTAAGCAACCTCATACCAGCTGATAGTTAAGCACAGGTGCAACAGAAAGCTAGCAGCTAACTTCATTAACTAACACTACTACATATGGATATATAACGTTACATTGTTCTGTTCTTGTGTTTCTTTGAGAGAAGAAACAACAACTGACGTGTTACGGCTCGCATGCCCTCGCCTCCACAACCGTCTCCCTCTCTCCCCTCTGGGCCCGCTGCGCGCTCGGGGCGTCCTACGCGCTCTACCGCACGTCGCATCAGCCCGGGCATACAACGCTCTGGCTCTCCGGAGTTTCCCCCCACTGCCGGGCGTTCCCCGTCTCCGGCCAGCTCCGCGGACTCGGCAGTCTCCTCCCTCTCCGGTGACGAAGAATCGGATCCCGACATGCCCAGCACATCGGCCCGTGCGCAAAGACAAGAACGGCGCGCTCGTCTCCGACGATGACGCTGGCGCGGCTCTACTCACCGGTTCCCAATTATCATCACCACACCTGTCCCTCGTTCTGCAATCACCTTCAACCTCTACAAGAACCTGGTCTACACTCCACTCATCGCCAGATCTTACCATAATACTCTTGTGGTAAAGTATAGCCTAGCCTACAATCTCCTTACCCGTATTTTGTAGTGTTTTTTTCCCGTTCCCCGTTTGTGATTACTCTCACTCACCCTGCCTCCCCTCCTCATCTCTCCAGTTCCTGCCTGACCCACGTCTGTACGATTACCCCGCTCCTGCCTGACCACCGCCTGTACGACCCCGCTCCTGCCTGACCATCGCCTGTACGACAACCCCGCTCCTGCCTGAACATCGCCTGTACGACAACGCTCCTGCCTGACCATCGCCTGTACGACAACCCCGCTCCTGCCTGAACATCGCCTGTACGACAACCCCGCTCCTGCCTGACCATCGCCTGTACGACAACCCCGCTCCTGCCGGACCATCGCCTGTACGACTACCACGCTCCTGCCTGACCATCGGCTGTACGACTACCACATCCCCCTTTTTGATCTTATTAAATCGCCCCTCCGGGCTTTACCGTTCCTTGCCTCCTCCTTTCCTGTTGCGCCTGGGTCCCAAAACCAAACCCTCACAGTAAGATCTGGCCAGTTTGGACCCAGCCAACATGGAGGAGAGACCTGCACCTCCCGGACTACTCCAAGCCCTCCCACGGACCCAAGCTGAGCAACTGCAGCAGGTATCCGCCCAACAGCACGCCCAGGACGAGCGACTGAGGGGCCTCGCTACTCTGGTCTGCACCCTGTCCGACCAGGTCACCGCGGTCAGTGCCCGCCTGGCTCCGTTCCTGAACCCCACCGCTCCACCAAACCGGGAGCCCCATCTCGCCTCCCCGGCCCTCTACGACGGGACGTTCACCCTCTGCCGGGAGTTCCTCATGCAGTGTGAGTACGTGTTTGACCTCCAGCCAAGCATGTACTCCACTGCGTCGGCTCGGATAGCCTACATTGCCAACCTGACCACGGGACGGGCTCGCCGTTGGGTCATGGCGGGTCGCGAGGGCGCAGCTGCCTACATGCAGGACTACACTGCCTTCGTGGCAGAATTCAGGACTGTGTTCGACCACGACGTCCACGGACAGGACGCGGACGCTGCTCTCTCCGCCCTCACCCAGGGTTCCAGCTCAGTAGCGGACTACGCCACGGAGTTCCGCATCCTCGCTGCCCGTTGCTCCTGGAACGAGTCTGCCCTATACAGCGCCTTCCGACGGGGTCTGGGGGACGCCATGAAGGACAGCCTGGCTGGAGGAGACAGACCAGCGACCCTGAACCAACTCGTCTCCCTCTCCATAGCCATAGACGAGCGCCACCGGGAACGCAGGCGCGAGCGGGCGCACCAACACCACAGCGCACCCAGACCGTCTCCGCCTCCCTCTGCCGGTCTCTCTCGGCCTGCCCCGGCCTCCCTCGCCCCCCCAAACACCGCTGGAGAGGAACCCATGCAACTGGGTTGGACCCGACTGACCCCTGCAGAGCGTGAGCACCGGGAACAGAACGGACTATGCATATACTGCGCTAGCCCAGCGCACGCCGTCGACTCCTGTTCCTCTGCACCTCCCAGGGCGGCAAAAAGAGTAGGCTCACTCGCCAGGGGGTACCGAGTAAGCCGGCTCATCCATCCTCTATCCCGGAACCGTGCCGCCAGGTTCACTGTCACCCTCGCCTGGCAGGGGCACACGCTCTCCGTCCCTGTCCTCATCGACTCCGGTGCCGACGAGAACTTCGTGGACGTCAAGTTCGCCCACAAGGCGGCACTCCCTCTCTCCCCTCTGGAGAGGCCCCTCTCGGCTTTCGCCCTGGATGGCCATCCCATGGGTCCCATCACGCACCGGACCCTGCCCCTCACTCTCACAGTCTCGGGTAACCACGTGGAGAACGTCCGCCCCTTCGTCATCCACTCTCCCGACGCTCCGTTCATCTTAGGGAGGCCCTGGCTGGAACTCCATACCCCTCATGTCTGCTGGAGCTCGGGGCGCATCCTCAGCTGGAGCACCACCTGCCACGCCCGCTGCCTCCGAGCTGCTCAGACCTCCACTCGGGTTGACCGGCCCCGTCCCGCTCCTCCTGACCTCTCCACGGTCCCTTTGATGTACCACGACCTCGGGGAGGCCTTCAGTAAGGAGCGCGCCCGCACACTTCCCCCTCATCGACCCTACGACTGCGCCATCGAGCTCCACCCTGGCGCCACTCTCCCAGCCAGTCGTCTCTACAACCTCTCCCTCCCGGAGAAAGCTGCCATGGACACCTACATCTCCGAGTGCTTGGCCGAGGGCCTCATCCGACCATCTCGTTCCCAGGTGGCAGCGGGGTTCTTCTTTGTAAAGAAGAAGGGAGGAGACCTGAGGCCGTGCATCGACTACAGGCTGCTCAACAACATCACGGTGAAGAATAAATACCCACTCCCCCTCATGAGCTCCAATTTTGAACCCCTCACCGGTGCCACCATCTTCACCAAGTTGGACCTCAGAAACGCTTATCACCTGGTGCGTATCCGTGAGGGGGACGAATGGAAGACCGCCTTCAAGACCTCCCGTGGCCACTACGAATACCTCGTCATGCCCTTCGGCCTCACCAACGCCCCCGCCGTCTTCCAGGCCCTGATGAACGACGTGCTCAGGGACATGCTGGACGTATTTGTGGTTCTCTACCTGGACGACATCCTTGTGTTCTCCAGGAGCGCTGAGGAGCACGTCCAACACGTCCGCATGGTAATCCAGCGTCTCCGGGAGAACCGCCTATACATCAAGGCGGAGAAGTGCACCTTTCACTCCGCGTCAGTGGAGTTCCTGGGGCTCATTGTGGAGGAAGGCCTGACGCGACCCGACCCCCGCAAAATCAAGACCGTGGTAGAATGGCCTCAACCCTCTACCCGGAGGCAACTCCAGAGCTTCCTTGGCTTCGCGAACTTTTACCGCCGTTTCATACGGGACTACAGCCGGGTAGCAGCTCCCCTCACCCACCTCACCTCATCCCTGCGTCCGTTCATCTGGACACCGGCTGCCAGCGCCGCCTTCTCTGCGCTCAAGGAGCGCTTCACCACCGCTCCGGTCCTTCTCCATCCTGACCCCTCCAGGCAGTTCGTGGTCGAGGTTGACGCATCGGACACCGGCATCGGTGCTGTTCTGTCCCAGCGGTCAGTGGAGGACCAGAAGTTGCACCCCTGTGCCTTCCTCTCCCGCCGGTTCACCCCGGCTGAGGTGAATTACGACATCGGGAACAGGGAGTTGTTGGCGGTGGTGGGGGCCTTGGAGGAGTGGCGCCATTGGCTTGAGGGCGCGGAACACACCACCCTCGTCTGGTCGGACCACAAGAACCTGACCTTCATCCGGGCGGCCAAGCGCCTCAACTCCCGCCAGGCGCGGTGGTCGCAGTTCCTAGGAAGGTTCGACTTTACCCTCACCTTCCGGCCCGGCTCCCGCAACGCCAAGGCCGACGCGCTGTCCCGCCTCCACGCGCCCGAGGCGCCCCCCGCGGAGCCTGAGACCATCCTGCCGACCTCGCGTGTCGTAGGGGTGATCACTATGAACATTGAGGCGGTGGTGAGGCAGGCCCAACGCGCCCAACCCAGTCCGGCCAACGTTCCTCCTCGCCGGCTCTTCGTGCCGGACTCGGTCCGGTCCCGGGTGCTCCAGTGGGGCCATGCCAGCCGGTTTGCGTGCCATCCCGGGGTTCACCGCACCCTCTCCTTCCTGAGCCGACGGTTCTGGTGGCCCTCCATGAGGTCCGACGTCCGGGAGTTTGTGGTCGCCTGTCCCGTCTGCTCCCGCAGCAAGGCGTCCCACCAGCCCCCGGCTGGCCTCCTGCGTCCTCTCCCGGTCCCCAGCCGTCCCTGGTCCCACATCGCCCTGGACTTCATCACCGGTCTTCCCCCCTCCAGGGGCAACACGGTCATCCTCACCGTGGTGGACCGGTTCTCCAAGGCGGTCCATCTGGTGGCGCTCCCCAAGCTCCCGTCCTCTGCGGAGACAGCTGAGCTCCTCGTCCAGCATGTCTACCGGCTCCACGGTCTCCCCGGAGACATTGTCTCGGACCGTGGGCCTCAATTCACCTCCCAAGTCTGGAGGGCCTTCTGCAAGGAGATAGGCGCCACCATCAGCCTCTCCTCTGGCTACCACCCGCAGACCAACGGCCAGGCCGAACGGGCCAACCAGAGCCTGGAGTCCGCTCTCCGCTGTGTGTCGGCTCTCCACCCCACCTCCTGGAGCAAGGACCTGCCCTGGGTCGAATACTCCCTCAATGCCCTGACCAGCGCTGCCACTGGCAGGTCTCCGTTCGAGTCATCCCTCGGGTACCAGCCCCCGCTGTTCTCTCTCCAGGAGTCGGAGGCCTCCGTCCCCTCCGTCCAGGCCCACCTCAGCCGCTGTCGCCGTGTCTGGAGGGAGGTCCGCAGGGCCCTGCTCCGCTCCAACGAGCGCTCCTGCCGCGGTGCCAACCGCCGCCGCACTCCTGCTCCGGCGTATCGGCCCGGTCAACGTGTCTACCTCTCCACTGCTGATCTTCCGCTCCAGGTCCCCTCCAAGAAGCTGGCTCCGCGCTTCGTTGGGCCCTTCGAGATCGACCGTGTCCTGAACCCGGCTGCGGTACGTCTTAAGCTCCCTGCTTCCATGCGGGTACACCCTGTATTCCATGTGTCCAAGATCAAACCTGTCTCCTCGAGTCCTCTCATGCCTTCTGCCCCAGCTCCTCTGCCTCCCCAGATGGTCGACGGGCATCCCCAGTGGACGGTTCGGCGGCTGCTGAAGGTGCGCCGCCGGGGTCGGGGGTTCCAATACCTGGCGGATTGGGAGGGGTACGGCCCCGAGGAGTGCAGCTGGATCTCCAGGCAGCTCATCATGGACCCGTCTCTCCTCCGGGACTTCTACCGGGCCCATCCTGACGCCCCCGGTCGGTTGCCAGGTGGCTCCCCTCGGGGGGGGGGTCCTGTTACGGCTCGCATGCCCTCGCCTCCACAACCGTCTCCCTCTCTCCCCTCTGGGCCCGCTGCGCGCTCGGGGCGTCCTACGCGCTCTACCGCACGTCGCATCAGCCCGGGCATACAACGCTCTGGCTCTCCGGAGTTTCCCCCCACTGCCGGGCGTTCCCCGTCTCCGGCCAGCTCCGCGGACTCGGCAGTCTCCTCCCTCTCCGGTGACGAAGAATCGGATCCCGACATGCCCAGCACATCGGCCCGTGCGCAAAGACAAGAACGGCGCGCTCGTCTCCGACGATGACGCTGGCGCGGCTCTACTCACCGGTTCCCAATTATCATCACCACACCTGTCCCTCGTTCTGCAATCACCTTCAACCTCTACAAGAACCTGGTCTACACTCCACTCATCGCCAGATCTTACCATAATACTCTTGTGGTAAAGTATAGCCTAGCCTACAATCTCCTTACCCGTATTTTGTAGTGTTTTTTTCCCGTTCCCCGTTTGTGATTACTCTCACTCACCCTGCCTCCCCTCCTCATCTCTCCAGTTCCTGCCTGACCCACGTCTGTACGATTACCCCGCTCCTGCCTGACCACCGCCTGTACGACCCCGCTCCTGCCTGACCATCGCCTGTACGACAACCCCGCTCCTGCCTGAACATCGCCTGTACGACAACGCTCCTGCCTGACCATCGCCTGTACGACAACCCCGCTCCTGCCTGAACATCGCCTGTACGACAACCCCGCTCCTGCCTGACCATCGCCTGTACGACAACCCCGCTCCTGCCGGACCATCGCCTGTACGACTACCACGCTCCTGCCTGACCATCGGCTGTACGACTACCACATCCCCCTTTTTGATCTTATTAAATCGCCCCTCCGGGCTTTACCGTTCCTTGCCTCCTCCTTTCCTGTTGCGCCTGGGTCCCAAAACCAAACCCTCACAGTAAGATCTGGCCAGTTTGGACCCAGCCAACATGGAGGAGAGACCTGCACCTCCCGGACTACTCCAAGCCCTCCCACGGACCCAAGCTGAGCAACTGCAGCAGGTATCCGCCCAACAGCACGCCCAGGACGAGCGACTGAGGGGCCTCGCTACTCTGGTCTGCACCCTGTCCGACCAGGTCACCGCGGTCAGTGCCCGCCTGGCTCCGTTCCTGAACCCCACCGCTCCACCAAACCGGGAGCCCCATCTCGCCTCCCCGGCCCTCTACGACGGGACGTTCACCCTCTGCCGGGAGTTCCTCATGCAGTGTGAGTACGTGTTTGACCTCCAGCCAAGCATGTACTCCACTGCGTCGGCTCGGATAGCCTACATTGCCAACCTGACCACGGGACGGGCTCGCCGTTGGGTCATGGCGGGTCGCGAGGGCGCAGCTGCCTACATGCAGGACTACACTGCCTTCGTGGCAGAATTCAGGACTGTGTTCGACCACGACGTCCACGGACAGGACGCGGACGCTGCTCTCTCCGCCCTCACCCAGGGTTCCAGCTCAGTAGCGGACTACGCCACGGAGTTCCGCATCCTCGCTGCCCGTTGCTCCTGGAACGAGTCTGCCCTATACAGCGCCTTCCGACGGGGTCTGGGGGACGCCATGAAGGACAGCCTGGCTGGAGGAGACAGACCAGCGACCCTGAACCAACTCGTCTCCCTCTCCATAGCCATAGACGAGCGCCACCGGGAACGCAGGCGCGAGCGGGCGCACCAACACCACAGCGCACCCAGACCGTCTCCGCCTCCCTCTGCCGGTCTCTCTCGGCCTGCCCCGGCCTCCCTCGCCCCCCCAAACACCGCTGGAGAGGAACCCATGCAACTGGGTTGGACCCGACTGACCCCTGCAGAGCGTGAGCACCGGGAACAGAACGGACTATGCATATACTGCGCTAGCCCAGCGCACGCCGTCGACTCCTGTTCCTCTGCACCTCCCAGGGCGGCAAAAAGAGTAGGCTCACTCGCCAGGGGGTACCGAGTAAGCCGGCTCATCCATCCTCTATCCCGGAACCGTGCCGCCAGGTTCACTGTCACCCTCGCCTGGCAGGGGCACACGCTCTCCGTCCCTGTCCTCATCGACTCCGGTGCCGACGAGAACTTCGTGGACGTCAAGTTCGCCCACAAGGCGGCGCTCCCTCTCTCCCCTCTGGAGAGGCCCCTCTCGGCTTTCGCCCTGGATGGCCATCCCATGGGTCCCATCACGCACCGGACCCTGCCCCTCACTCTCACAGTCTCGGGTAACCACGTGGAGAACGTCCGCCCCTTCGTCATCCACTCTCCCGACGCTCCGTTCATCTTAGGGAGGCCCTGGCTGGAACTCCATACCCCTCATGTCTGCTGGAGCTCGGGGCGCATCCTCAGCTGGAGCACCACCTGCCACGCCCGCTGCCTCCGAGCTGCTCAGACCTCCACTCGGGTTGACCGGCCCCGTCCCGCTCCTCCTGACCTCTCCACGGTCCCTTTGATGTACCACGACCTCGGGGAGGCCTTCAGTAAGGAGCGCGCCCGCACACTTCCCCCTCATCGACCCTACGACTGCGCCATCGAGCTCCACCCTGGCGCCACTCTCCCAGCCAGTCGTCTCTACAACCTCTCCCTCCCGGAGAAAGCTGCCATGGACACCTACATCTCCGAGTGCTTGGCCGAGGGCCTCATCCGACCATCTCGTTCCCAGGTGGCAGCGGGGTTCTTCTTTGTAAAGAAGAAGGGAGGAGACCTGAGGCCGTGCATCGACTACAGGCTGCTCAACAACATCACGGTGAAGAATAAATACCCACTCCCCCTCATGAGCTCCAATTTTGAACCCCTCACCGGTGCCACCATCTTCACCAAGTTGGACCTCAGAAACGCTTATCACCTGGTGCGTATCCGTGAGGGGGACGAATGGAAGACCGCCTTCAAGACCTCCCGTGGCCACTACGAATACCTCGTCATGCCCTTCGGCCTCACCAACGCCCCCGCCGACTTCCAGGCCCTGATGAACGACGTGCTCAGGGACATGCTGGACGTATTTGTGGTTCTCTACCTGGACGACATCCTTGTGTTCTCCAGGAGCGCTGAGGAGCACGTCCAACACGTCCGCATGGTAATCCAGCGTCTCCGGGAGAACCGCCTATACATCAAGGCGGAGAAGTGCACCTTTCACTCCGCGTCAGTGGAGTTCCTGGGGCTCATTGTGGAGGAAGGCCTGACGCGACCCGACCCCCGCAAAATCAAGACCGTGGTAGAATGGCCTCAACCCTCTACCCGGAGGCAACTCCAGAGCTTCCTTGGCTTCGCGAACTTTTACCGCCGTTTCATACGGGACTACAGCCGGGTAGCAGCTCCCCTCACCCACCTCACCTCATCCCTGCGTCCGTTCATCTGGACACCGGCTGCCAGCGCCGCCTTCTCTGCGCTCAAGGAGCGCTTCACCACCGCTCCGGTCCTTCTCCATCCTGACCCCTCCAGGCAGTTCGTGGTCGAGGTTGACGCATCGGACACCGGCATCGGTGCTGTTCTGTCCCAGCGGTCAGTGGAGGACCAGAAGTTGCACCCCTGTGCCTTCCTCTCCCGCCGGTTCACCCCGGCTGAGGTGAATTACGACATCGGGAACAGGGAGTTGTTGGCGGTGGTGGGGGCCTTGGAGGAGTGGCGCCATTGGCTTGAGGGCGCGGAACACACCACCCTCGTCTGGTCGGACCACAAGAACCTGACCTTCATCCGGGCGGCCAAGCGCCTCAACTCCCGCCAGGCGCGGTGGTCGCAGTTCCTAGGAAGGTTCGACTTTACCCTCACCTTCCGGCCCGGCTCCCGCAACGCCAAGGCCGACGCGCTGTCCCGCCTCCACGCGCCCGAGGCGCCCCCCGCGGAGCCTGAGACCATCCTGCCGACCTCGCGTGTCGTAGGGGTGATCACTATGAACATTGAGGCGGTGGTGAGGCAGGCCCAACGCGCCCAACCCAGTCCGGCCAACGTTCCTCCTCGCCGGCTCTTCGTGCCGGACTCGGTCCGGTCCCGGGTGCTCCAGTGGGGCCATGCCAGCCGGTTTGCGTGCCATCCCGGGGTTCACCGCACCCTCTCCTTCCTGAGCCGACGGTTCTGGTGGCCCTCCATGAGGTCCGACGTCCGGGAGTTTGTGGTCGCCTGTCCCGTCTGCTCCCGCAGCAAGGCGTCCCACCAGCCCCCGGCTGGCCTCCTGCGTCCTCTCCCGGTCCCCAGCCGTCCCTGGTCCCACATCGCCCTGGACTTCATCACCGGTCTTCCCCCCTCCAGGGGCAACACGGTCATCCTCACCGTGGTGGACCGGTTCTCCAAGGCGGTCCATCTGGTGGCGCTCCCCAAGCTCCCGTCCTCTGCGGAGACAGCTGAGCTCCTCGTCCAGCATGTCTACCGGCTCCACGGTCTCCCCGGAGACATTGTCTCGGACCGTGGGCCTCAATTCACCTCCCAAGTCTGGAGGGCCTTCTGCAAGGAGATAGGCGCCACCATCAGCCTCTCCTCTGGCTACCACCCGCAGACCAACGGCCAGGCCGAACGGGCCAACCAGAGCCTGGAGTCCGCTCTCCGCTGTGTGTCGGCTCTCCACCCCACCTCCTGGAGCAAGGACCTGCCCTGGGTCGAATACTCCCTCAATGCCCTGACCAGCGCTGCCACTGGCAGGTCTCCGTTCGAGTCATCCCTCGGGTACCAGCCCCCGCTGTTCTCTCTCCAGGAGTCGGAGGCCTCCGTCCCCTCCGTCCAGGCCCACCTCAGCCGCTGTCGCCGTGTCTGGAGGGAGGTCCGCAGGGCCCTGCTCCGCTCCAACGAGCGCTCCTGCCGCGGTGCCAACCGCCGCCGCACTCCTGCTCCGGCGTATCGGCCCGGTCAACGTGTCTACCTCTCCACTGCTGATCTTCCGCTCCAGGTCCCCTCCAAGAAGCTGGCTCCGCGCTTCGTTGGGCCCTTCGAGATCGACCGTGTCCTGAACCCGGCTGCGGTACGTCTTAAGCTCCCTGCTTCCATGCGGGTACACCCTGTATTCCATGTGTCCAAGATCAAACCTGTCTCCTCGAGTCCTCTCATGCCTTCTGCCCCAGCTCCTCTGCCTCCCCAGATGGTCGACGGGCATCCCCAGTGGACGGTTCGGCGGCTGCTGAAGGTGCGCCGCCGGGGTCGGGGGTTCCAATACCTGGCGGATTGGGAGGGGTACGGCCCCGAGGAGTGCAGCTGGATCTCCAGGCAGCTCATCATGGACCCGTCTCTCCTCCGGGACTTCTACCGGGCCCATCCTGACGCCCCCGGTCGGTCGCCAGGTGGCTCCCCTCGGGGGGGGGGGTCCTGTTACGGCTCGCATGCCCTCGCCTCCACAACCGTCTCCCTCTCTCCCCTCTGGGCCCGCTGCGCGCTCGGGGCGTCCTACGCGCTCTACCGCACGTCGCATCAGCCCGGGCATACAACGCTCTGGCTCTCCGGAGTTTCCCCCCACTGCCGGGCGTTCCCCGTCTCCGGCCAGCTCCGCGGACTCGGCAGTCTCCTCCCTCTCCGGTGACGAAGAATCGGATCCCGACATGCCCAGCACATCGGCCCGTGCGCAAAGACAAGAACGGCGCGCTCGTCTCCGACGATGACGCTGGCGCGGCTCTACTCACCGGTTCCCAATTATCATCACCACACCTGTCCCTCGTTCTGCAATCACCTTCAACCTCTACAAGAACCTGGTCTACACTCCACTCATCGCCAGATCTTACCATAATACTCTTGTGGTAAAGTATAGCCTAGCCTACAATCTCCTTACCCGTATTTTGTAGTGTTTTTTTCCCGTTCCCCGTTTGTGATTACTCTCACTCACCCTGCCTCCCCTCCTCATCTCTCCAGTTCCTGCCTGACCCACGTCTGTACGATTACCCCGCTCCTGCCTGACCACCGCCTGTACGACCCCGCTCCTGCCTGACCATCGCCTGTACGACAACCCCGCTCCTGCCTGAACATCGCCTGTACGACAACGCTCCTGCCTGACCATCGCCTGTACGACAACCCCGCTCCTGCCTGAACATCGCCTGTACGACAACCCCGCTCCTGCCTGACCATCGCCTGTACGACAACCCCGCTCCTGCCGGACCATCGCCTGTACGACTACCACGCTCCTGCCTGACCATCGGCTGTACGACTACCACATCCCCCTTTTTGATCTTATTAAATCGCCCCTCCGGGCTTTACCGTTCCTTGCCTCCTCCTTTCCTGTTGCGCCTGGGTCCCAAAACCAAACCCTCACATGACGAGTTGTAATCAGACCAATCGAAAGTCCACTGTGAGCAGTGATGCTTTTACAGATGTCGTATAATAAATGATCATCTGAAAACAAAAAAACGGACTACCAGGCCGTCTGTACACCCCACTAATGTTTGGCGCATTGCATCCAATCCTTCCGCTACCCTAATATATATATATAATACCAGCTTTCATGTCTCAGAAAGGAGAGGGGAGGCAATGCCTTAACTTCACCCAACAGTAGATGTACTCGTGACCTGGTAATCACAAGTACGTTAGCTCAACTCAGCTGTATTTATACCACACATATAGCAACGCAATTAGGGTCACGGTTGGTAGTATAATTGTCCTTTTTACTGTATTAACTTGATTATCAACTAGACTATGATGTTCTATTCCTCATTTTCTTATGGGGACACTGGCGCAGGTAGACAATCACTTCAGTACAGGAAACAAACACACAGAAGCAACCAAGACGGTATACGACTAAAGACAAGAGAAAAAAAAAGTAAGTGCAACTGATATAGCCTACTGTACAATAACATTTTATATGTTTTCACAGTCAATTTTGATTCTGTTAAATGTATACCTTCTCACAGGTTTGTTGGTATGTAAAAGGTCAACGTGGGTTGGGGATGGGGGACACTTCCAAGTGCCACTGTACAGTATCTAGTTCTGAAGGTGTAACATACAGTAGACCTACAGGTCAATATTTATTGTTTTCTAATAATCCATCATTAAATCATGCAGTAATCAATCAATGATCATGCTACCAAGGTTGTCACAAACATATTTACGAAATAGTCCTCTAAAATGTCTTTGACACTTGTTTTGAGCCTTTATTCAAAAGATGGTCAACTTAATTTCCTGATTCCTGCAGCTCAAAGAGCTGTCTTTGAACAAACAGGAAATGGCTTATTCCCTACACTCTGACTCCCTCTTGTGTCTGAAAAAGAGAGGTGTACATTTGTTGACAAGAAGACGCTCAGCTCTCTGCTTTAACAGAAACGAGATGGTGCTTGAGAGAGCACAGACCTCCGCCAATTAATGCATTTTGTGGCTCTGTGCATGTGCACGTGCGAGTAGTAATGTTTGGTATTGCTGCATTCATTAGGTCGATAGCTTTATATCCAAACTCCTTGTCTCTGTGACATTCCTACGTCGAGATATGTCCATTTCACCCCCCTAGCATTGACAATGGATGGGGAGAATTTTTCACTCCTGAGCCACATCTGGCAAACTGCTGTGTGTGACAACCTACCAATATTAGAATCTCAATTCAATAAAGAAACATAACTTCATACCTAACTGCAGTTTGAATTCATAAAGAAACATAACTTCATACCCAACTGCAGTCGTAATTCATAAAGAAACTTCACTTCATACCTAACTGCAGTCTTAATTCATAAAGAAACTTCACATCATACCTACTGTAAAAGCAGTCTTAATTCCTAAAGAATAAAAACCTTAATCCAGCAGCACAATTGTATGAGAAAGAGCAATTTTAGCTTTTCCCAGAGATATTGGTGATAAATGAATAGGATTGAATAATTTGTGACCAGCCATATAATTCTATATACAATATAGATGTAGTCTGATGGTCTGGTGTTCAAGAGCTCCCCCTAGAGGCAGATCCTACACACAGCATTTTTTATGTGGATTACTGTAATATACTATCATAAATACATATACTGTAGATATGGAAACAGTCATAAACTGCATGTGTCAATGTTGTTGACACAGTGATTACTGTTTTTTTGCTTCCCTCTGGAATATGTAGAGAGTGGGTCGTATGCCCACCTCCCTTGTTCTCTGTAAAGCGCATTGTGTTGCCTCTGGGTATGAAATGCGCTATATAAATAAAGCTTTGATTGATTGTTCTAAAGTGTCATGTGTAATGTTATTCCAGCCAGGTGTTAGCCCTCACTAGTGATGTTCGACAAGTCTACCCAGAGGTTTGTCCGTGTAATCCAGGGATCCAACTCAAAGGGAGGTCTTATCCCCAACACCCGACTCAACGACTCCAGCAAACTGCTGGATTCCACCAGGCTGGTTATACAAACCAAACCCAGATGGCCGATATTTTCCAAACGCTTGTTTGTACATTTGTTACACTGTAATCCAAGTATTTCCGTCCTGTTACAAATGTCTGTATTCTAATGTTGTTCTACTGAGTATCTTGGCCAGTTGTTGAAAAAATAAACATTCTTAAGTGCTTCTTTTCTTTAACGCCGGCTCCTGTCTGTCTGTGATTGAATGAGTGCTTGAAAAACATCACAGACCAATGTTGTGGATATACTTAATTTTTAATATTTATTTTTTATTGTGCTCATGTATAGAAAAAAAGGCAAGGCAGATGGAGTATTATATGTACATTGATTACCCGAGTAACAAAAAGACGATCTGTACACCATGCAGTCCCAGGATGAGAAGGTCAGAGGTCAGGTGTGTGATGTAGCAGCGATGCAGTCCCAGGATGAGAAGGTCAGAGGTCAGGTGTGTGATGTAGCAGCGATGCAGTCCCAGGATGAGAAGGTCAGAGGTCAGGTGTGTGATGTAGCAGCGATGCAGTCCCAGGATGAGAAGGTCAGGTGTGTGATGTAGCAGTGATGCAGTCCCAGGATGAGAAGGTCAGGTGTGTGATGTAGCAGTGATGCAGTCCCAGGATGAGAAGGTCAGGTGTGTGATGTAGCAGTGATGCAGTCCCAGGATGAGAAGGTCAGAGGTCAGGTGTGTGATGTAGCAGTGATGCAGTCCCAGGATGAGAAGGTCAGGTGTGTGATGTAGCAGTGATGCAGTCCCAGGATGAGAAGGTCAGGTGTGTGATGTAGCAGTGATGCAGTCCCAGGATGAGAAGGTCAGAGGTCAGGTGTGTGATGTAGCAGCGATGCAGTCCCTCTCGGCGGGAGAGCACAGGAAGTACACCTGGAGAACACAACACACTGTCCAGAGACCACCTGATGAGATGCATCACTATACCATACAATAGTTGTTTATAGATTAGGACTGAGATGTATTATCTGAGAGGGTGTTGGTTGGAACCCCGGCTCTTCAATGAGCTTTGAGTTGAAGACGAGAGCACCACAGAGGGCAGTTTGGCCTGGCAGGATGGAAGGGTGTAGCCAAACCAAGCCCTCCTCTCCAGCCTACACCACCTGGCAGTCCTCCTTCAGTCTATACCACCTGGCAGTCCTCCTTCAGTCTATACCACCTGGCACCTCTGTGACAAGCTGACTACTTTGAAAACAGTCTTTAATTGTGGCCTGTTCCCCACCATCTGATCAACTATAGAAGTTTGTGCCTAAAGCCTAGTTTTCTCAATCCATGCTCAAAACATGCACGGCTGGTATACTTCCATCCACTCCTGTCTCTTCCTGGGCGCAGCACAACAGGAATGAGAAAGAGGGGGGAATGGGTGAATTAATTGGAGTGTGACGCCCCTGGTGAGAATTGTGAGTCACATACTGAGAACCTAGGTCAAGTACACACACTGTACATTTGACTTGAGGTGCATTAGATTTATCTCTGAGTTTGAGGCCCAAGTATGAGAGAGCTAACTGTCTTTTATCCATATCTGGGCAACATAACGCATGAAAGAAACATGAGACAACTTTAAAGGTTATGTACATTTATACAGTTTCACAAATACAGTACGTCATTAACAGTAATGTCACATGACACACAGACATTCAGATATGGAGCAACATAGAACCATTTGGGGGAGTCGATCGCCTTGTTGAGAGGGGTCAAGGAAGAATTTTTACAGCTCACTTATCTGGCCACCGGGTGATTACTGTTTTTTTGCTTCCCTATGGAATATGTAGAGGTGGGTCGTATGCCCACCTCTCTTGTTCTCTGTAAAGCGCATTGTGTTGCCTCTGGGTATGAAATGCGCTATACAAATAAAGCTTTGATGCAAGCTCCTGGAGTATGTTTGTCTACCAGCTAAGAACATTTATAAAGCAATAAATTACATTTTCAGAGTAAGAGAAGCTAAAAACGACATAGGAGAGACATGGCAAATACTGGTGTGTGTTTGCTATGGCCCAGGCCTAAAGCCGGAAGTGGGCTGGTGTATGTCTGTGTGTACGTGTGTGTGACAGGAAGTCCAGGCAGCTCACTGAGCACAGTCGTGGGATGGGCACTGATTAGCGCGCATCAGGATACAGTGGAGATAGAACCCAAACACAGGCAGAGAATGTTCAGAGACTTTATTCATGAATGAAATCAGTACAAGCACAAGACATAACAAGTAACCCCAAACTGAACAAACCAAATGTTGAGGCCAATGGGGTAGATGGTGATGGTCTAGATGACACGTCTTCACACACCCTGGTCCAGCATACCAGAGTTTAGTTCATCAGCACTGTAGCCAGGGTCCTTCCTCAGCATTTCCACGTATGTTGTCTTTTTGGTCGGTCTGTCATCGTGGGGTTATTTGTTATGTATTGTGTCTTGAACGTCTTGTTTCCGGCCAGGCTGTTAGCAGGATGTGACCTTGGATTTTTCCTGGTTCAGAGCCGGTAGCCCATGTTCAAAGATTGCAAGCTTTCTTTTGAACGCTTGAATAAAGGGGCAACTCGCTCTGACAAGCGGGTCTTGGACACAATCAGGTGACATGTGCTGACGGGACTCTTCACTGCGAGCCACCTCCTTCAGCCTGTCCGGCAGCAGCATCCCAATGATGCGGACTATCAGGATGGCTCGTCTCCACAGCCCACGGATGCGCCTCCGACGGAGAGTCAGATCCGGACATGGCCTCCAGTGGGGCTTGGGTGATCGTGAAACGTCCGCGTCAGATTGTCCCTTTACCAGCACACCACTAGACGCCATGGGGGTGGTGATCGCGAATGGTGGTCTAACAGATGGAGCTGTGATAGAAGGGACCGGGTCCGATGGACCTGTTACAGACGGGGCTGAGTCAGGTGTCCTCTTCATCAGAGAGTCCGAGGTAGAAGTGGTCGCTCCTTCACAGACTTCTTCCCACTCCTTACAAATGAGCCTCCGACGCCGAGAGAGCTCCAGATTGCATCTCCAGTGGGGCTCGGGTGATCGTGGAACGTTTGGCTCAGATTGTCCCTTTAGCGCCACCCCACTAGACGCCATGGGGGTGGATAAGGCGCTAGTGGGGCTGTCGTCTCTACTGGTCCTGGTCATGGAAAGTGGTGGACTGACAGATGGAGCTGTGTCGGATGGAGCTGTGTCAGGAGCCCTCTTAACCATAGAGTCCGAGGTGGAAATGGCCGCCCCTTGATAGACTCCCTCCCACTTCTTGCGAAAGAGTCTCTGACGCAGAGAGAGCTCCAGATCTCGCTTCCAGTGGGCCGTGGGCGATCGTGGTACGTCCAGCTCAGATTGTCCCTTTACCACCACACCACTAAAAACCTTGTTCGTGGATAGGTGGCTAGCGGGGCTGTGTCCTCTACTGGTCCTAGTCATGGAGAGTGGTGGACTGACAGATGGACCTGTTACAGACAGGGCTGTATCAGGTACCCTCTTCATAAGAGAGTCCGAGGTAGAAGTGGTCGCTCCTTCACAGACTTCTTCCCACTCCTTACAAATGAGCCTCTGACGCCGAGAGAGCTCCAGATCTCGTCTCCAGTGGGGCTCGGGTGATCGTGGAGTGTCCGGCTCAGATTGGTCCTTTACCAGCACACCACTAGATGCCATGGGGGTGGATAAGGCGCTAGCGGGGCTGTGTCCTCTACTGGTCCTGGTCATGGAGAGTGTTGGACTGACAGATGGAGCTGTGTCAGATGGAGCTGTGTCAGGAGCCTTCTTAACCATAGAGTCTGAGGTGGAAATGGCCGCCCCTTGAAAGACTCCCTCCCACTTCTTGCGAAAGAGTCTCTGACGCAGAGAGAGCTCCAGATCTCGCTTCCAGTGGGCCGTGGGCGATCGTGGTACGTCCAGCTCAGATTGTCCCTTTACCACCACACCACTAAAAACCTTGTTCGTGGATAGGTGGCTAGCGGGGCTGTGTCCTCTACTGGTCCTAGTCATAGAGAGTGGTGGACTGACAGATGGACCTGTGACAGACAGGGCTGTGTCAGATGGACCTGTTACAGACAGGGCTGTATCAGGTACCCTCTTCATAAGAGAGTCCGAGGTAGAAGTGGTCGCTCCTTCACAGACGTCTTCCCACTTCTTACAAATGAGCCTCTGACACCGAGAGAGCTCCAGATTGCATCTCCAGGGGGCCTTGGGCGATCGTGGAACGTCCGGCTCAGATTGTCCCTTTAGCGCCACCCCACTAGACGCCATGGGGGTGGATAAGGCGCTAGCGGGGCTGTCTCCTCTACTGGTCCTGGTCATGGAAAGTGGTGGACTGACAGATGGAGCTGTGTCAGATGGAGCTGTGTCAGGAGCCCTCTTAACCATAGAGTCCGAGGTGGAAATGGTCGCCCCTTGATAGACTCCCTCCCACTTCTTGCGAAAGAGCCTCCGACGCAGAGAGAACTTGGAGGAGGACGGGGCTGTGACAAATGAACTGGTGACAGACGGGGCTGTGTGAAATGAACTCATCTCAGACATCGGGTCTTGTCCACAGCCCCCCGGATCATAGGAGTCAGAACCTGGATCGTCTTGTCCTGGACAGTCCCAATAGCTCGCATGCATCTTCGCATGCGGTCCCAATGGCTCGCATGCACACATGCACCGGGCTGTCACACTGTCCAGCTGGCGATTTCTCCATTTATCTAATAGCCAAAGCGCGATCAGGATCTCATAGAGCGCAATAAAAACTACCGTGCAGAGGAGTTTCACATCAAGATCCAGGAACGGGGTCTGAAAGGGCGTCGCCTCAGGACCTTGGTTTGCAGGTCTACATGAAATTGGCACCCTCTCTCGGGTTCTAAAAAGATCAATTACTCCACTAGCGAACATATTGGCAAAGATACATCGCAACATATTCCTCTCATCGCAGGCTTGTCCACTTGTTAAGGCAGGATATGTACCTTGCCGCTGTGACGTGTACACGTTACGCCGTAGTGCCCGTGATGTCACAGACCGGATATAATTCTATCCGGTCTGTGACATCACGGGCACTACGGCGTAACGTGTACACGTCACACGGCTAGTCCAGGCGGCCAGCTAATTGAAATAAATGTATACTAGATTTAAAAAGATTTAAGCTATTTTATTTTTGCTTGAGACCCAACGATACCCCTTACACCCGATACACCCCCACATTAAATCCGTTAAATCCAGTCGTTAATTGTCCACGTTTTCGATAGAGATGGATAGGCATTATTGGCGAAATTAAATAAAGAGTAATCGCTCTCTATGAATCATTCATATTCAAGGGCGTTTTGTTATTTTGAAGACTACTCGTAGGCTAGCAGTAGGATTTGAAAGGAGCCCAAGACAGAGGCGCGCTGCGCTCCTGACCCCCGAGTGCACAGCCCATGATCCGATGAGAGAGAGCGGTGTCGTGTGGCCGATAAAGCCCCCCGGGTCCTGTTATTCTGTTCATAAAGTAGCCTACTTTGAGACGCAACCTCAAAGTGCTGACGAAACGGTTTGGCTTCTCGTCCCGTTAACATTAGGCCTACCTCAGTCCCTGAATAGCCGCGAACCCAACCAAAACATAGTTTTGATGAAGACCGTTTGGAGACCAGTGGCTATCCTCTGTTTGTAGTCAGTAATGACCTTTTGTAATGTGTCTGCCTCTGCAATGTTATGTTTTAATAAAGGAGGTTATGTGATAATATGAGACTATAAAGTTCTCAAAGATTGGTCTGGTGTGACATAACATGAGTACATTACAGCAGTACAATATGTATGTAGGCTACACTATGTTGTTTTGGAATGTATTTTAGTATGTGTAGTCTTTTATGTGAAAGTGGGGTTTATGGCTTACATTTTAGGGCCTTTAGAGCATTTTTTAATTTTATTTCAAGCTTTATTTCATAAATGTGTGAAATAGTTCCCTCCATCACATGATTTCAATAACATTCGATGACGTAAGGAATGAGTTCACGTTGTTGTTGTGTGTACTACGTCAGCCCCATAGTGCGTTGTTGCAGAGTCACTGCGCTGGATCGTGTGTAAACAACAGGGTAGAGAAAGAAAGTCTAGAACTTGCCCTTTAAATTGTGTATTTTTCAACAATAATCGTCTGTAATTGCTTTCAAATTGTAGTGGCCCTAGTGTAAAGCCTGTGGTGATATATGCGCAGTCTAAAAGGGCAATAGATCGTATTGGTCGTGTGGACAGTCGATGAGAAGCGAGTTAGCTAGCTAGCTAACGTTAGCCGTTCTAGCTAGGTAGCTCCGTTAGCTTCGCTAGCAGGCTAGCTGTATTCGAGGGGTTGTCGCAGCGCGGTGACTGGAAGTCCTTGCATGTCAAGGCAGTCTTCACTCTGGACTGTGGGCAGAATCTCCTGAGCCGTGAGTAACATTGGCTCATTTCCACCTAACGTTACACGACACCAAGGCTTAGCTAGGCTATTTCCATCCAGTTTGTTAGCTAGTTTTTTTTAACTTGGTGTGTCTAGCCTTGGTATCTAGCCTGCTGCTTCTAACGTTACTTGCCAGCAACATTAGCTTGTGTTTTCGATGGTATCTATTAGCTAGTTAACAAACTGTCACCGTTGTGAGAGTAATTAGCTGCTAGTTACTCTTACAACGGTAACAGTTAGCTAGCTAGTACTAGTACAAACATAGACGACGTTAATTAGATTGATAAATAACGTTTAGCAATAACGCTGCTAGCTAACGTTGCAGCTGACACTGCTGCTTGCGCGCTATTGCTAAACGTTATTTAGCAATCTAATTAACGTCGTCTATGTCTGTGTATGTATTATTGCAAAGAATAGTAGAATTGGCATAACCCATCAAGATCACAGAAGACGAGAGAGAGGGAGAATCTAGCTAATGTAGCTATGATAGCTAGCTATGTTTCTGCTAGCCAGCTAGCTTCAGGAGCTGTAACATAAGTCCTAGCTACCTCGCTGTTAGTAGCAAAGACGAAAGAGGAACTCAACCAGTCTATTAACACACATTTTGAACCAGCTAACTACATTATTTGACAGTGATGGCCATGAACACTCTTTGCTGTAACTTTGAGCCTTAAGTCCCAGTCTAATACGCTAGTGTGTGTGTGTGTGTGTGTGTGTTGCAGCTGGGTGGCTGGTCAGAGGACCCTCCTCCCACCATGGAGGCAGGAGGAAAGGACTGTGAGGAGGATACTCTTCAGACTGCATTCAAGAAGCTGCGTGTGGATGCTGGGAGGTCAGTACTGCGTGTGGATGCTGGGAGGTCAGTACTGCGTGTGGATGCTGGGAGGTCAGTACTGCGTGTGGATGCTGGGAGGTCAGTACTGCGTGTGGATGCTGGGAGGTCAGTACTGCGTGTGGATGCAGGGAGGTCAGTACTGCGTGTGGGTGCAGGGAGGTCAGTACTGCGTGTGGATGCTGTGAGGTCAGTACTGCGTGTGGATGCTGGGAGGTCAGTACTGCGTGTGGATGCTGGGAGGTCAGTACTGCGTGTGGATGCTGGGAGGTCAGTACTGTGCTAACCAGTTGACGGAAGCTAGCAGCTTTTGGACATAGTCATTAGTTTACAGATGATCTTAGGGACACACGATTGGGCGAACAGTCATTAGTTTACAGATGATCTTAGGGACATGCGATTGGGCGAACTCGTCCCAGTGTTCTATGGTGATATTGTTTCAGTATGTGTGCTCATCTCTGCTCCACACTGATTTTTGACACTTGAATTTACTTTCTGTGTGTGTGTGTGTGTGTGTGTGTGTGTGTGTGTCCAGCTTGCCTGCTGCCGTGAGTGTCTCGGAGGCCTTGGCTCCCAGAGTCTTACCCCGGGCGTGTCCAGAGTTGAGCGGAGCCAAATCCAAACTCAGCTGCCCAAAAGAGAACTGGCACGGGTAAGGCCTCCGCCACTGATAACCAGTATTAGATAGATAGGCAGGGTAAGGCTTCTGATAACCAGTATTTAGATAGAGAGGCAGGGTAAGGCTTCCACCACTGATGACCAGTATTTAGATAGAGAGGCAGGGTAAGGCTTCCACCACTGATAACCAGTATTAGATAGATAGGCAGGGTAAGGCTTCTGATAACCAGTATTTAGATAGAGAGGCAGGGTAAGGCTTCCACCACTGATAACCAGTATTAGATAGATAAGCAGGGTAAGGCTTCTGATAACCAGTATTTAGATAGAGAGGCAGGGTAAGGCTTCCACCACTGATGACCAGTATTTAGATAGAGAGGCAGGGTAAGGCCTCTGCCACTGATGACCAGTATTTAGATAGAGAGGCAGGGTAAGGCCTCTGCCACTGATGACCAGTATTTAGATAGAGAGGCAGGGTAAGGCCTCCGCCACTGATGACCAGTATTAGATAGATAGGCAGGGTAAGGCCACTGATAACCAGTATTAGATAGATAGGCAGGGTAAGCCTGCCACAGATGACCAGTATTTAGATAGAGAGGCAGGGTAAGGCCTCCGCCACTGATAACCAGTATTAGATAGATAGGCAGGGTAAGGCCTCCGCCACTGATGACCAGTATTTAGATAGATAGGCAATGCGCAGTCTCAACAGTTGTTGATTAATTGTATTCAGGACAAATAAAAGGACATATATCAGAAAATGACTAATTTACTGCTAATATGAAAACTTACAAAAAACATATAGAGACATACAATCTGTTCTTAATTCAGCCGGTGACCCCCTGAAGCTGGTGACCCCCTGAAGCTGGTCACCCCATAACGTGGGACGGGACCAGTAGCATCTTTAGTTTCCTCAAGCAGTGATTTGAAAACAGCCGGGAAAATAATGTTAAGGTTCCTCCCACTACAAATGTATAACATATCTGTATGTACATTTTCCTGAATATTGACATAGTTTTAGGGTTACTAATTATGGTTTTAAAGTGACACAAGTCATCTTGGACGTGTCTCTGGATGTGAGGGATGGAACTGTAAGGGTGCGCAGTCATGTTTCTTTCAGTCAATATCTTTTGGGATCAAATGCTTAAATTCCATCTGTAGGCCTTTTTAAAATTAACAAAAAAATGGCGGACGCACTATATAGTGCACCATATAGGGAATAGGGAACGGTTTCAAACACAGCTCTAGTCACGAGACAGTCCCAGTCAGCTAACGTAGCATAACCTGTCAACACCACAGAAATGTTAGCCATTTAGTAGCCTAGTAACTGTACTTGTAATTTTACAGTAACAACAAGCAGATCCAGCGAGAGTGCCCTTTTCAAGCACCGTTCGTTCCCTGGTGCGCTCACGGCGCTGTATGGGCCACCAACGCTGATCCTACTGGTGCTGCGTCAATGCTGATATTTCATTACTAAAATGTTGTCCGTGCTATGGTCCACAAAGGCTGATATTTTGTTGCAAAAAATGTCACCTGCCAAAGTGTCGGGTGGCTTCCAAAACATACACGCCAAATGAAAAATATACCCACAAATATACCCACATCTGGCGCTTGGCGGGTGTTAATTGCGAACCCTGATTCTAACCCTCCAGCCCTCTGTCTGTGTCTCAGCTGTATGAGGAAGTCCTCCAGAGGGCTTGTGAGGAGCCAGAGGAGGAGGAGGTCCAAGTCCCCCATCCTCCACCCTCCCAAGTTCACCTACTGCAGCGCCAAGATGTCTCCCCCTGCTGGTCAGCTGAAGCACCAGCGCCTGGCTGTGGATCTGGATGCATGTAGCCCCGCCCCTCTTTGTGGGGGCCAGCCCAGGAAAGAACAGCTGCTGTCGTCTGGCCACACCCCCTCCCCTGTGTTTGGGTCATCCGGGTACGAGCCCCTCCCCCACCCCCCCTCAGCCACCGCCTCTCCAGAAGGTTCCGGCGCTGCCGGGCAGGTAGGGAGCCCCAGACGGGCTCTGCCCGAGGAGGAGCGCAGCCCAGATACAGGCGCCTGCGCTGGGGCCAACCCTATCGCTGAGGCCACAGCGGGAGCTTCTGACTTCCAGGCCCTGTCCAAGCTCCAGGACCGCGTAGGGGCCCCTCCCTGCCCCTGCCCCTGCGAGGAGGGTGTGTGTCGCTGCCCGTGCCCAGGGTGGCAGGGGGTGGAGGTGTACTCCTTCACCGGCCTCCGTGATGTCATCTCTGAGTGCGAGAGGAACCTCGTGAGCCCCGAGGACGCCACCGCTCAAGGCCACGCCCCCCTGTACCACAGAACTCACCACGCAGGCTCCGCCTCCCCCAACACTACCACTACAACATCATCATCGGGCTCCCCCCGCTCCTGCTCCGAGCAGGCACGGGCCTATGTTGATGACATCACAATAGAGGACCTTTCTGGATACATGGAGTATTACCTTTATATTCCCAAGAAAATGTCACATATGGCTGAGATGATGTATACTTAAAATAAATAAGGAAATGGATACGATAAATATGTTTTCAGGGGGGTGGATTAAAAGATGGTTAGGCATGAAGTTCTTATTTAAATACTAAGATCTAATAACTTGAAGGACAGAATCTCTCCATTCTTCTGTTTAATCTACCCAGGCTAGCGCTGAAATTATGCCACAACTCTTTCTTCTCATTACTTTTTGACTTTATTATTATTTGTTTTCTTTTTTTGTTTATGGATGATTGTTTGTTGTTATTTTTGGTTTACAAATGATGTTGCCAAAGCTCTGACTCCTGCCGCTCCTCAGCCAGGATTGGTCAGTAGACGCAAACTTGTAATGCGAAGCGTGATGCTGTTCTTCATGAGCCCACAAGATGGCCACATTGCTTCATTTCACTCAATAAAACATTTTTGTTGAAAATGCATCTCCCTCTACATTGTCTTTCTTTGAATGTTTTTAGTCAAGACTGGGGGAGACATTTTGTGGTGAATAAAATATTGCTACACATCAAATGCACAATGAAGAACTGATTACATTCTACTTGCACTGAACACAGATGATTACAAAGACCGGTGGTTTTCACCAGAACACAACGAGTGCTGACGGTTCACCACGTCCCAGAGGAGGAGAGACAGGGGTTGTAGAGCACCGTGTGTTCTGGGTTCTGAGCACAGGAGAGCACCATGTTGAGAGAGATGCTGGTGAGGGTGAGGGTTAGGGTGAGAGAGGGTTAGGATTAGGGTGAGGGTTAGGGTGAGGGAGGGTTAGGATTAGGGTGAGGGTTAGGGTTAGGGTGAGGGAGGGTTAGGATTAGGGTGAGGGTGAGGGAGGGTTAGGATTAGGGTGAGGGAGGGTGAGGGTTAGGATTAGGGTGAGGGAGGGTTAGGATTAGTGTGAGGGTTAGGGTGAGGGTGAGGGTTAGGGTGAGGGTTAGGATGAGGGTGAGGGTTAGCAGCCTGGCTCCAGCCCTGGAATCACACGCACACTTTCATTCTCAAAATGCGATACAGGATCATGAATAATGAAGTGACACGAAATGGCAATTCACTCAGTGTCGCACGCAAGTACGCACACACACGCACACACACACACACACACATTAAGCTGCAGGTAACCACCAGAGGGCAGTATAGCTCTTCTCTGAGTCTGAGGCAGAGGGCATGTTCTGTAGGACTCAGAGCGAAGAAAAGGTTTGAAAGTTGACAAAAGCATGACCTAGAATGATTCACACGGGCGTGTCTCCCTCACAGCGCCGAGAGAGAGATGTGTGTGATGTTTCAGTGAAAGCACTAAGCCATCAAACCAGTTCTGGGCAAGTGGAGCTGCATGGGTCAAACACAACAGCCCCCCAAAAGTCTCTGCTGGGTTTTGAAAGCATGTTTTTTTTAAACCTATATTTGCTCTGTCCCAATCTCCTGCTGCAGGCCTGTTTCTACAAGCTCACGTCTTTGTACTGTGGCTGGCTGTTTGTTTCCTGGATGAATAAAATGACATCAATCCTGATGTGTTTTGTTGAAATATAAAGGCCCACCTGGTTAGCTGCGTACAGTGTTAGAATAAGCCCATTGAATCACATCAAAGACATGTTTGCTCTTTTACTATTACCTCAACCTCATTGACCCATGTCCTAACAGACCTTGTGTACAGATCGTTATATTTGTCAAATAAAATCAATCTACCTGTTATGGGGCGGCCTGTAGCCTGGGAGGTAGAGAGGCCGATGGGGAGAGTAAACTCCCTGGTCCCCTGAACGGAATGAGCACTGGGACTTGATCCCTGACCAGGCCGTCTTCTGCTCCTCGTTTCCCCTGACCAGGCCGTCTTCTGCTCCTCGTTTCCCCTGACCAGGCCGTCTTCTGCTCCTCGTGTCCCCTGACCAGGCCGTCTTCTGCTCCTCGTGTCCCCTGACCAGGCCGTCTTCTGCTCCTCGTGTCCCCTGACCAGGCCGTCTTCTGCTCCTCGTGTCCCCTGACCAGGCCGTCTTCTGCTCCTCGTGTCCCCTGACCAGGCCGTCTTCTGCTCCTCGTTTCCCCTGACCAGGCCGTCTTCTGCTCCTCGTTTCCCCTGACCAGGCCGTCTTCTGCTCCTCGTGTCCCCTGACCAGGCCGTCTTCTGCTCCTCGTGTCCCCTGACCAGGCCGTCTTCTGCTCCTCGTGTCCCCTGACCAGGCCGTCTTCTGCTCCTCGTGTCCCCTGACCAGGCCGTCTTCTGCTCCTCGTGTCCCCTGGAGGAGGACGGCTCGGATGGGGAAATGCAGAGGAGAATCCATCAGTAACCGCTGAACATGGATGTGTGTGTGTTGTGTGCTGTGTCACCACTCACATGTGTGTACTTGTGTGTGTTGTGTGCTGTGTCAACACTCACGTGTGTGTACTTGTGTGTGCACTTGTGTGTGTGTGTGTACTTGTGTGTGTACTTGTGTGTGTCACTGCTGTGTGGCTGATTAAAGACCCCTCACGTTCCTGTAATTATTATGACAGAATTAAAGCCGACTGGATCCAGGTGAAACCCGGGGCGGCTGTAGCTCAGTTGGTAGATCGGGTCGTTCAATGATCGAAGGGTCAGTGGTTCGAATCCGAGCTCCAACTGTCCACATGTCGAAGTGTCCTTGAGCAAGACACCTAACCCCAAATTGCTCCCAATGAGCAGGTTAGCACCTTGCATGGCAGCTACCATCATTGGTGTGTGAATGGGTGAATGAGAGGCCATTGTAAAGCGCTTTGAGTGCTTAGACAAACACAACACTCTGAGTCAAATCTATTTTTATCCACAGATGGAGTAATGAGCTAGCTACACATTCCACACGCATGCAGCACAATTCATATTGTCTATCCAGGGGACTCCTGGAGATAAACATGAACCGGCATCCTGGAAACCGGCAAACAAAGCCTGGTCTCTCAGTGGGTGTGAGCCTGGTCTCCCAGTGGGTGTAAGCCTGGTCTCCCAGTGGGTGTAAGCCTGGTCTCTCAGTGGGTGTGAGCCTGGTCTCCCAGTGGGTGTAAGCCTGGTCTCCCAGTGGGTGTAAGCCTGGTCTCTCAGTGGGTGTGAGCCTGGTCTCCCAGTGGGTGTAAGCCTGGTCTCCCAGTGGGTGTGAGCCTGGTCTCCCAGTGGGTGTGAGCCTGGTCTCCCAGTGGGTGTAAGCCTGGTCTCCCAGTGGGTGTGAGCCTGGTCTCCCAGTGGGTGTTAGCCTGGTCTCTTAGTGGGTGTGAGCCTGGTCTCCCAGTGGGTGTTAGCCTGGTCTCTTAGTGGGTGTTAGCCTGGTCTCCCAGTGGGTGTGAGCCTGGTCTCTTAGTGGGTGTGAGCCTGGTCTCCCAGTGGGTGTGAGCCTGGTCTCTTAGTGGGTGTTAGCCTGGTCTCTTAGTGGGTGTGAGCCTGGTCTCCCAGTGGGTGTGAGCCTGGTCTCTTAGTGGGTGTTAGCCTGGTCTCCCAGTGGGTGTGAGCCTGGTCTCCCAGTGGGTGCTAGCCTGGTCTCTTAGTGGGTGTTAGCCTGGTCTCCCAGTGGGT
>NC_140244.1:8624224-8676724 GCF_949987555.1 Borostomias antarcticus
CATACCGCTGAAGGAAGCTTCCGGAGAGAGAGGGTGACAGGTTCATACCTGTCCTGTCAGAGCTTCAAACACTCCCACATGAAGAGGAGCCTGTCTGCCCAGGGCCAGGGCCCGCGTGTGAGAGGAGCCTGTCTCCCCGGGGCCGGAGCCAGGGGGGGGAGCCAGGGGCCGGGGCCAGGGCCCGCGTGTGAGAGGAGCCTGTCTCCCCGGGGCCGGAGCCAGGGCCCCCGAGCGCCCCACGCTTCTTTACCACACGAGTTCGCTGAGAGAACAACGCTCAGATTTCAAACCCAAACAGGCGGCCATTGTCATATCACTCCACTCCACTCTCTGTGAAAGAAGACACATATTCTTGTGTTCACTGTTTGGTAAATGTGATTTTACAGGTTGGCTTGGTCAGTTTAACAGGAATACAGGAGTAGCGGGAGAAACTTCAGAGTAGCTTCTTGTTTCCTCAAGAACTGTGTTCCCTTTCTCACTCTGCCTCATCTGCCTTTGAATGCTCAGCATCAACAAGCCCCAAGGCCCTGTAGAGTTAGGACACAGTAACACGGCGATAAGAGATCCACAACAACAGCAGATAAAGTCAGGTGCCTGGACACATCTGGTGCCTCTGTTATTGGCATGTGGGGGAGACAACAGACACACACACACACACCACACACACACACACACACACACACACACACACACACACGCGCACACACACCACACACCACACACACACACACACAAACACACACGATACAGCTGCCTTCAGAATCCAAACCAGCGAAGAAGAGATGATTAAATTCTCCCTGCGAGGTTCAAAAGCAATAAAAATGAAAAGAAAACACAGGCAGCGTGCTGCACAAAAGCCCCCATTGTTGTTGGGAAAGGAATGTGTGTCTGACTGTGTCAGAGGTTTGGAGGAATTTGGTTTTTGCATGGAGACAAAAGAGAGCCTGTGACTGACTGGGGGGGTGCTCACTCATCCTGCACCCTGGCAACAGGGCCAGGGAGGGGGGGGGGGGGGGGGGGGAGGGCGGATTGCAGGCCAGCTCACAAATAGGCCATGTGGATCTCATCTGTTTAATTGCCATTAGCACACACACACTCTCCTCTCCTTCCTCCCCTTCGCTGCCCATCCTCTCTCCTCTCCTCTCCTCTCCTCTCCTCTCCTCTCCTCTCCTCTCCTCTCCTCTCCTCTCCTCTCCTCTCCTCTCCTCTTCTCTTCTCTTCTCTTCTCTCCTCTCCTCTCCTCTCCTCTCCTCTCCTCTCCTCTCCTCTCCTCTCCTCTCCTCTCCTCTCCTCTCTTCTCCTCTCACTCCTCTCCTCTCCTGTCCTGCTGTCCTGTCCTGCTGTCCTGTCCTGCTGTCCTGTCTTGCAATCCTGTCCTGCTGTCCTGTCCTGCTGTCCTGTTGTCTTTTTAGTGGGACAGAGCTCTAATTAAACAGAGCTCGGCGGTCCACCTCTTTACCGGTTCTCTGGTCCCTGTGTGCAGACATGCCCTCAGATCCCTGCCTTCCAGCTTCACCTTGACCACACAACACACACACACACACACACACACATGCATCAGGGTCGCAGATTAAATGTTACTCTGTACTTCCATCCCTTTATCTTTGTCCAAGGGCAGCCGGAAGCAGTGAGTAACTAACCCTGCGCGTCCTGAGCTGAGCCCGGGGACCAACCTAAGGGCCCCTGTCTGTCTTCGTTAAGGACGGACAGCAATCTAGTCTTCTGCAATGTTAAATACTGGGTTCTTTACGGGGGAACCCTATGGGAGATTGCGGGGGGAACATACACACCCCATGCAGAAAGTGTCTCAAATGGGAATCGAACCCAGGACCTTCTTGCTGAGAGGACACAGTACTCCTAAAAAGCTCCTAAAACTTTCGTTTTAGCAGGAAAGGAAAATCAGATGTGCCCACATTACAAAAGAAAGAATCATTGGCTAGAGATACAGCTATTGTGATCATTTGAGTGGGTGTGGTTTTGAAATGTCAATCATTTCTCACACAGCCAATCAGCTCCACTTCTCAAGAGAATTCAGTACTAGTTTAAAGGTTTCCAGACCACATTCCTGAGGGGGACATTTAGACGTGTGACACCGTGTCAACCCTGAACTCTGTCCCTGTGTCTCAATACCTCAGAGGTTGAACATCTGTACTTTGGCTTTGTTGACTCTGTAATCATTCATCCAGGGACCTTCTGACCAATGGGAGAACAGGTGATGAGTCAGAAGAGCTCTAGCCGGGTTTGAGCAACCCCCACAGAGCATTCCAGCTCCAGCATCATTTCCTGGAATTCATCTTCATTTGACCTCTGACCTCTGGGGGTGTTGGCAGTCTTTATCCTTGACTTCCTGTGAGGATTTCTAGTGGCGCCCCTGTCAGCACCAAGCTGTGTCTGGCCTGGTCTGATCTAGTCAATTGTGCCCTGTTTTAGGCTGCGCTGAACTGACCTGGCCTGGTCTGTTCTGTTCTGTTCTAGGCTAGTCTGTTCTAGGCTGGTCGGTTCTAGCTGGCCTGTTCTAGGCTGGTCTGTTCTAGGCTGGCCTGTTCTAGGCTAGTCTGTTCTAGACTAGTCTGTTCTAGGCTGGTCTGTTCTAGGCTAGTCTGTTCTAGGCTGGTCTGTTCTAGGCTAGTCTGTTCTAGGCTGGTCTGTTCTAGGCTGGTCTGTTCTAGGCTAGTCTGTTCTAGGCTAGTCTGTTCTAGGCTGGTCTGTTCTAGGCTGGCCTGTTCTAGGCTAGTCTGTTCTAGGCTAGTCTGTTCTAGGCTAGTCTGTTCTAGGCTGGTCTGTTCTAGGCTGGTCTGTTCTAGGCTGACCTGTTCTAGCTGGTCTGTTCTAGGCTAGTCTGTTCTAGCTGGCCTGTTCTAGGCTGGTCTGTTCTAGGCTAGTCTGTTCTAGGCTGGCCTGGTAAAGGGACATTATAAAAATTTGAATATGATGAAAATCCTTTCAAAGGCCACACTTCTATATCTTCCTCAAAACATGCAAATAGGTGGGAAATTGGGATACAATTGCTACAACTGTGCTGCTTATCTTGAGGAAGCTGTGAATGAAACAAATACAGGGAAGTTAGTTAAGAGTGATGTCAAATTGACAATGATTTCACATTGATAAGGGAGACGTTCGCAGCAGAGTCCCACACGTCTGGGCACGTCCACCTGGGGGATTCATAGCCCAGAGAAACATGTTGAAATACTCTTACGCAATCACAAACTTCTAATAGAATGGTTCTGATGGATTTGACTCATGCTCAGACTGGCAGTGCGCACTCTGGAAATTCCCGTAACCCGTTCTCCTCAAAGCCTAGCGAACGTGGTGCCAAAACTATCACAACCAAACTGAGATGAAGCAGCTGGGCAATTTGATGGTTTTGGACGATATTCTGTGTTGAGTTGTTCTGCATCCTGTGTTGACAGGAATTATGGGTATACTGTGAAGATGATCTCATGTACAATATATCAGCTGTGAGGGACGAAATTGGTTGTTTCTGTTTGTCACAGTAGTTGTGAGGACCTATATTAATGAACAGTAGTTGTGAGGACCTATATTAATGCACAGTAGTTGTGAGGACCTATATTAATGCACAGTAGTTGTGAGGACCTATATTAATGCACAGTAGTTGTGAGAACGTATATGAATGCTCTGTGTGTTTTTAAGAGTTGTGTATTTTGAGGGCTGCTGTATGTATTGTCTATGTAGTGGGGGGGGATGTGTGTGTGAGTCTGTGTTTTGTGTTATTGGTTGTTAGGGCTACGGGTGTTTGTGGTGAGGGTATTTTGTACTCCATGTTGTTGACAGCCCGTCAGGGCGTGGGGACAAGCTGCTGCCTGTCTGCTGCTCCTGCTGGGAAAACATCCTCACACAGGAGAGGAAGAACCCAGAGGCCTGGAGGACTGGGACACATGGGGGGGGGGGGGGGGGGGCACTACTGGGGCTCAGGGGGGGGGGGTCTACTACTGGGGCTCACTACTCACTCAGCCCCAGTCCCAGTCCAAGGTCCAGGTCCAAATCCAGCCCCAGTCCCAGGTCCAGCTCCAGCCCAAAGGAAGGAAGAGAGGCCCAGGTAGGAGGTTGGATCCAGCCCCAGATCCAGCCTCCAGTTGTTGATCTAGTCCCCCTGCCCCAACCCTCCAGCCCCCACTACCCCCCAGCCCAGAAGACTCACGACACAGTTAGAACAGAACATCAGGTTCTAACGTTCCACTTCCTTGTCCTCTGTCACCACACAGTAGTGTCAGGTACCCGGGTGGGGCTGTGTTACCATATAGTTCCGTTCCTGTGATAATGGACACACTCTCTACCACACAAAGATGGGGGTTATTATCATGTGTCAGGCCAGTAAGGTAACTACTTAGTCAAGTGTGTGTGTGTGTGTGTTTGTGTAGAGAGAGAGAGAGAGAGAGAGAGAGATCTGAACACCAGATGTGTTTACTAAGATGAAACATTCAAAGGTCATGAAACTGGTCGTGCAGAATCACTTTCAACGGTGTGTTGTTCCTTCTAAAGGTGCTGGAGAGTCCAAGGGTGGAACTGGCCATGCGAGTTCTGGGAGGCAAAGTGCATCAGTTTTTGGCATGGTACTTACAAACCATTTTGACAGGGGAGTGCGTGACAATAAGTTAATTAATTAATTAATTCAAGTTAATTAATTAAAGCATTCCCGAGGATGTTTGCATTGGGCACTGTGACCACCGTTGATATCATTTCCAAAAAATTATGCTTCTGGCAAAAGAGCTGAAATCTCAACTCAAACTCATGAAAATGAGGTGTTGAAAAAACTCTCCATAGATGAGATGAGTGAAGGACAAGCACAGCGACGCCATATCTCTCATGCATGGTCTCTCTTATAAAAGCAGCGCAGCCATGTCGCTCATGCACAACTGGTCTCTCTTATAAACGCAGCGCAGCCATGTCTCTCATGCATGGTCTCTCTTATAAACGCAGCGCCGCCATGTCTCTCATGCATAACTGGTCTCTCTTATAAACGCAGCGCCGCCATGTCTCTCATGCACAACTGGTCTCTCTTATAAGCACAGTGCAGCCATTTCTCTCATGCACAACTGGTCTCTCTTATAAACGCAGCGCCACCATGTCTCTCATGCATGGTCTCTCTTATAAATGCAGCGCAGCCATGTCTCTCATGCACAACTGGTCTCTCTTATAAGCACAGGGCAGCCATGTCTCTCATGAACAACTGGTCTCTCTTATAAGCACAGTGCAGCCATGTCTCTCATGCATAACTGGTCTCTCTTATAATCCACCCATCCAGAGCTTCACTCTGCAAGACAATATAGGAAGAGAATACATCTCTCATCTTAAACCATGGGCTGACCCAGGGTGATTCCCATAGCCTGACCTCTGACCTCTGGTGTAGCAAGCCACGTGAACTGTATGTTCAATATACAGTATGTCACCATTAGAGCCTACATGTGTTGAGTGTGCAACTCGGGGGTACAGGAGACAATGGTTATCCATTAAAGACATGGCTTATTACACTACACACCGTCCCCTCTTCCCCAGCACAGACTTCATTTAATGGGTTGTTGTGAACAGCCCAGAGTGCGATAGAGAAAGCAAATGGTGGCTTGAAAATGCATTCCAGATGTCAAGATAGATTGAGGGGACACTACAACACTACAATACAGTCCTCAGAACAACAACAGTTCTGTTTGCCAACCTGTCCCGTTGGCTTACACCAATTACCATTGTTTGAATTTTGTATTAGCATATAAAACTGATACATCAATAGCCAACGACACCATACATACACCATACATATAAAACTGATACATCAATAGCCAACGACACCATACATACACCATACATATAAAACTGATACATCAATAGCCAACGACACCATACATACACCATACATATAAAACTGATACATCAATAGCCAACGACAGCATACAAAATGCATTAAATTCAGATTGTACTCTATTGACATTAGGCCTGCCCTCGACTACAGATTTTCCTGCTTGACTAGAAGTCCTCATTCAAGCGACTAGTCGACTAGTCGTTCCTTTATTATGATTATTATTATTATACATATAACCTTACCATACACACGGAGCGAGCGGCAGCAGCCGCCTCAGCAAAGCGGTAGATTAATTCTCAATGTGTCGGCATTTGGCAACACAGCAAGGAGACTGAACAATATTTTATTATTTTTGAGAATTTTGAGTTTTTTCTTTCTTTCTGCGACTTAGCGACTAATGAAAACTTGCTCGACTAGGACTCTTCTTAACTAACGTTAAGTCGACTATTGGGGGGCAGCCCTAATCGACATAGAGAACATACAACACTACACCTGTCTGTAGTCCTATAAACTAATTCCATAAAGTACTGACAGCCATGCTCCTCTCTATCTCCTCCCAACAACTTCCTGTGTCGCCTAAACCATTCGCTTCTTCTCATTTGTCCATTCTCACCGTTTATAGTATGACACATCTGATTGGCTTGAGAAAGCCCCACCTGCTTCATTCAATTATTCCACCCCGTCACTGGAGGAACCACCACCGACTTCCATATGGAAGCAAATTCACAACATTTGAATTATAGTTATTGCTTTTGACTATTGCCAAGAGCCTTTGACAACTGCATGACTAAATTAGAGGCTGATGTATAATTGCTGATGGTCTGGATTCTGATTCTGCGTGTCACTCCCAGCTGATTCATCACTAAAGGTGTCCAACAAGGCTCAGTTTCAGGGTCTGTGCTTTTCACTAGTATATAAATGAAACTAAACTGAAACTAAGAGCACATTTCACATGCTACAAAGCCCTCAGAGATGTTAAAGACGAGACTGCATCACACATGTTAAAATGTTAATGTGCATAAAAATAGCTTTATTTCCAAAGAAATCAGAACCTGCATGTAGAAACCAATGATTCATTGACTTCGACACTCGATTGGTGATTCACACATCATGTTGTGATAACAAGCAGCAGATTATCTCCCCATGTGAATGACATGGCTAGACTCCAGTCCCCTGAACGACAGCAAATCCTTCTACAAAACATAAATACATACCGCTTCAAAAACGTCTAAAAGATATAGAAACTCTTACAAAAAAAAAAAAAAACCTGTTTCAAACCTATTTGCTTCTGAAAATCTTGGAACTAGTGAATATAAAAATTGTATCACATATACAACAGCTTAAAAGGGGGAAAAAGCCCCAACCTGAAAGAAGGCAATAAAATATTTGACAGTTAAATTAATACAAAATAAAAGATCTAGTGAAACACTGAAAACAGACACAGAGGAAGGAGTTAGTACGAGCATTCTAGCATTGGTAGTTTAAAACATTTCCCACTAGGCTTCTTAGGCTGGAAGAAAACTGGATCATTCCAAGCGTTTTACAGTAAATTGTGTAAAACTTAATGTATTGGGAAGAGAGAAAAAAATAACATTTTGGCATTTAAATATTTGGTAAATAGAAGTCTGCCAGGAAATGGCCAAGTACCAAGTTTAACATTTTATTCAAATTGATATTTCCAGTTCCCTGGAAGCCCACAGTGACAACAGCCATTAAACTATATGTTAAATTATATAGCAAAATGGTCAGAAATAAAACCTATAACCTGCTTAGATCAACATGAAGGCCATGACCTGTTCATATTAGGCAAGCCATGGACAGTCATCTTTACATGCATCTTAATAAACAAGACGTAGAACCTATAACTTGCTTACATAGCTTAAAAGACAGGCATAGAACCTATACCCTGCACATAAAGCATGGGACAGCAGACTTGACCAGTGAGCCAAGTCTCTCTGACTGCTGTGCTGTTGTCATGTTGCTCAGCCACGTGTGCATTTCTGGAATGTGGGTTCGTCTCACTGCAGCAGCTTGTTGGTTTCCATCCCGTCGAAGTAATAACCCATAAACCCACCCCTAGAGATATCAGCCCCTAGAGATATCAGCCTATCTGATCCCATCTGCTATATTGAGGTTTTTAGGACTTTAGTACCCTATTATTCTCACTCATCAATCTTGGAATTCACTTAACATGATTTTATCATTTTATTTCCACAAAAGGATTTTTAATAGAGAACTGCACTTGAGATTTCACTGCACATTAATGCTTTAGTAAAATTAAAAAAAATAAAATAACTAAAAATAAAAAAAGACAAATTTAAGTTAAAATCTGTTGCTACAGTAACAGACCTCGACAACACCAGTACAGGAGTAAGAGCAGAGGAGGTGGGGTGGGGGGGGAGGAAGGGGGAGGGGGGCGAATAAATAACGGTCATGTGACCCTCTCTGAGGAGGAGGAGGAGGAGGTCGTCATCACACTGTATTAGTGTTGTACAAGAGGTCGGAGTTCAAGGGAGGGGGGGGGGGGGGGGGCAGTTCTCACAGCACTGAATTCTCTCACTTCTCAATTGTCCGTTTTTTTCTCAAAGGGCAATAAAAACAAAAACAACAGGAAGTACAAAACGAAAAACCAACGTGTACCACACCATTACAGTCACTGCTCTGGCAGCTGAAATGGTCTCTTCCATTCTCTCTCTCTCTCTCCGTCAGTAAAGGAAGAAGCTTCAGACCGGAGAGAGGATCACAGTGAAACTGAGTGAAGTGAGGAGGAGGAGGAGGAGGGCTGGATGGGAAGAAGAGAAGAGGAGGAGCAGTCTAGTTGTGATGGTTCTCTGCTGGGGTCGTGACCGGCCGTGTGGGCAGCGTGAAGAGGGCGGTCTGAGAGGCACTGAGGGGGGGCGGGGGTGCGGGGTCTGAGAGGCACTGAGGGGGGGGAGGTGGGCCGGGGGGGCAGGGCGGGGCTGGGGTGAGGGTCTATGCGTAGATCTCGGTGGTGGGGGCCTTCTTGTAGATGGGCTTCTTCCCCAGGTCGTAGCTCCCCTCGTCCTTCTTCTTCATGCGGTAGACGAGCAGGAGGATGAGGAGGACGGCGAACAGCAGCGTCACGGCTCCGCCCACAATCACCGCTGGAACACAACAACAACGCAGCTCAGACCTCACATCTCAAACTATAGACCTCACATCTCAAACTATAGACCTCACATCTCCATCTATAGACCTCACATCTCCATCTATAGACCTCACATCTCTAACTATAGACCTCACATCTCTAACTATAGACCTCACATCTCTAACTATAGACCTCACATCTCAAACTAGACCTCACATCTCCAAGACCTCACATCTCAAACTAGACCTCACATCTCAGACTAGACCTCACATCTCAGACTAGACCTCACATCCCAGACTAGACCTCACATCTCAAACTAGACCTCACATCTCAGACTAGACCTCACATCTCAGACTAGACCTCACATCTCAGACTAGACCTCACATCTCAGACTAGACCTCACATCTCTAACTAGACACCTCACATCTCTAACTAGACACCTCACATCTCTAACTAGACCTCACATCTCCATCTATAGACCTCACATCTCAAACTAGACCTCACATCTCAAACTAGACCTCACATCTCTAACTAGACACCTCACATCTCTAACTAGACCTCACATCTCCATCTATAGACCTCACATCTCAAACTAGACCTCACATCTCAAACTAGACCTCACATCTCCATCTATAGACCTCACATCTCCATCTATAGACCTCACATCTCTAACTAGACCTCACATCTCTAACTATAGACCTCACATCTCTAACTATAGACCTTACATCTCAAACTAGACCTCACATCTCAAACTAGACCTCACATCTCCATCTATAGACCTCACATCTCCATCTATAGACCTCACATCTCTAACTATAGACCTCACATCTCTAACTAGACCTCACATCTCCATCTATAGACCTCACATCTCTAACTAGACCTCACATCTCTAACTAGACCTCACATCTCAAACTAGACCTCACATCTCAAACTAGACCTCACATCTCAAACTAGACCTCACATCTCAAACTAGACCTCACATCTCAAACTAGACCTCACATCTCAAACTAGACCTCACATCTCAAACTAGACCTCACATCTCAAACTAGACCTCACATCTCAAACTAGACCTCACATCTCAAACTAGACCTCACATCTCAAACTAGACCTCACATCTCAAACTAGACCTCACATCTCAAACTAGACCTCACATCTCAAACTAGACCTCACATCTCAAACTAGACCTCACATCTCAAACTAGACCTCACATCTCTAACTAGACCTCACATCTCTAACTATAGACCTCACATCTCTAACTATAGACCTCACATCTCAAACTAGACCTCACATCTCAAACTAGACCTCACATCTCAAACTAGACCTCACATCTCAAACTAGACCTCACATCTCAAACTAGACCTCACATCTCAAACTAGACCTCACATCTCTAACTAGACCTCACATCTCTAACTAGACCTCACATCTCTAACTAGACCTCACATCTCTAACTAGACCTCACATCTCTAACTAGACCTCACATCTCTAACTAGACCTCACATCTCTAACTAGACCTCACATCTCTAACTAGACCTCACATCTCTAACTAGACCTCACATCTCTAACTAGACCTCACATCTCTAACTAGACCTCACATCTCTAACTAGACCTCACATCTCTAACTATAGACCTCACATCTCTAACTATAGACCTCACATCTCTAACTATAGACCTCACATCTCTAACTATAGACCTTACATCTCTAACTAGACCTCACATCTCTAACTAGACCTCACATCTCTAACTAGACCTCACATCTCTAACTAGACCTCACATCAGTAGTACTCGGTAGTCTTTTTTCTTTTTTTTTCACACTGCTGTAGCCTACAACACTTAAGAACACTGTTTTTGCACTAAGCAGAACTGATTATACACTAAACAGGCCTCTCCACTTCAAGATGTACCTTTTGCACTTGACCCTAGCTTCTTTTTTTTTCACACTTGCCTGGCCTTTGTATGCACATTTACAGGACCTTTAAACACCTTTGTATGCACATTTACAGGACCTTTAAACACTTAGAGGGCAGCAATCTTTAAAGGCTTTACAGTACTCGTATGCACTTAACAGTAAATATACAGATTACATTCAGTAACAGTTACATTCAAACAGTTTCACACTTCCCAGTTGTCCTCCTGTGCTGGGTTAGTGTTAGGGTTAGGGGTCCTGACCTGCTAGGACCTCCGTCTTGTTGAAGAAGCTCTCGTTCTCGCTGGCGTGGGACATGAGGACGTTGGAGGGGTGCTCCTGAGGAAGCTCCGCCCTCACCAGGACCTCGTTGTGGTTCCGGACCAGATGGATCTCGTTGATGGTGGGTCGGGGCCTGACCGGCCCCTCCATCTCAGGAATCTTGTTCTCGTTGATGTCGGGCTGAGGAGAAGAACCAGGGAGAGTTTGAGATGGAGGCACTCATCCTTTAATTACAACAAATATGATCAAGTTAATGGTCTACATTTACTATGGGTGTTGAGTCCAAGTTAATGGTCTTCATTTACTATGGGTGTTGAGTCCAAGTTAATGGTCTTCATTTACTATGGGTGTTGAGTCCAAGTTAATGGTCTACATTTACTATGGGTGTTGAGTCCAAGTTAATGGTCTTCATTTACTATGGGTGTTGAGTCCAAGTTAATGGTCTTCATTTACTATGGGTGTTGAGTCCAAATGGTCTACATTTACTATGGGTGTTGAGTCCAAGTTAATGGTTGCAGGTCTCACCTTAGAAGATGGCACGGCGTGGTCAATGGTGTGGTCATTTTTGATTGTAACAGTTGGTACTGTAGTGAAAGGAGAAGACACCAAAGGTTAATTACACAGAATGATAATGATGTTAGGACAAAATGGAAGAATTGACTTCACTAAATGGCAACGTTATCTTTTGTAAAAACAACTGAATTCTCTCAGCCTGTGGTTTTACAGCTCTAAACCAACCTCCATCTCCAGAGCCAGACATCTCTTCATCATCCTCCTCCTCCTCGTAGTCCTCATCATCTTCATCGTCGTGATTATCATAATCCTCATCATCATCTTCATCAAAGCCAAAGTCTGAGATGGGGGAGGATCCGGAGTGAGTGACCTCGGCCGGCTGGGAGGGCTTCATGGGCATCCATGTCTCCGTCTCCCTCACCTGCTGGCACACACACACACGTGTGTTAGAGGCACAGATACACACACGAATGCATACACACACACGCGTTAGAGGCACAGATACACACACACACGCATGCATAGACACACACACACATGTTGGCTACATCAGATCTGGGAGAACACTTATTCCCCCAGAATGTGTTCTCTGGTTTCAAATGTTTTTGACCTCAGCCAAATCCCCCACTAACAGGTTGCTTCCCCCACTAACAGGTTGCTACCCCCCCCCCCTCCTAAGCTCATCACTGGGGGGCTTAACATCATGACACATCAACCTTCCCTAATCACATTAACACACTTAATTGCATTGACCATTTGCCAAGTAAGCATTGAGAATAAGATTAAAACCCCAGGGCTATTGAGTAGCCCCATCCAATTAGCATTTGAGCAGACGGGGGGGGACGGGGGGGGGGGCGTTTGGAGACAAAGCCAGGCCAGGGCAGGGCAGGGGAGAGGTGCTCAAAGACCTGACATTCCTCAAACAGGTCTGCCTGCATTTCTACATGCGCTGGTGTTTGAGTTAGAAGTGTAGCAGCGTGTTAGCGTAGCCGAGACCACGTCCTTCTGAGGACCTGTTATCTACTCTCTCCCAGATATGAGAGACAGACAGGATGTGTTTACATTCTCTTTGAAAGACTGTGTGTGTGTGTGCGTGCACGTGTGTGTGTGTGTGTGTGTGTGTGTGTGTGTGAGTGAGTGTGTGCGAGTGTGTGTGTGCGAGTGTGTGTGTGTGCTCCTATTGCTGACCATGAACAAGACACGGTCCACGGGTTGGTTAACACCCGTTTGGCTGGTAGCATGTATGTCTGTGATTGAAGACACAGTCCTGCTTTATTCACTGTTCAACAGTGGGGGGGGGGGGGGGGGGGGGGGAGGGAGAGACCAGAGGAAGCAGAGCAGAGTGGGAGTGATGGGAGGAGGACAGGGAGGAGCAGAGTGGGAGTGATGGGAGGAGGAGCAGAGTGGGAGTGATGGGAGGAGGAGGAAAGGGAGGCAGAGAGTGGGGGGGGGGGAGGAAAGGGAGGGAGAGAGTGGAGGGAGAGAGAGGAGGAAAGGGAGGGAGAGAGTGGGGGGGGGGGGCTTTATCAGTTGTGGATGGCTGATCTGTGCTACCAGGGAGACAGAGAACCTCAGTCACAGCCAGGCGGTCACACACACACACTCACACACACACACACACACATTCTCTCTCTCTCTCTCACACACTCTCTCTCTCACACTCACACTCTCTCTCTCACACTCACGGCTGTGCGGTTTCATTAGATCAAAAACACGACAGCCTCTCATTTATCAAGAAGAAAGCCACAGTGAAAAAACACACATTTGGAGACGGGCCTGTGTGAGGGTGAGGGTTAGGGTCAGGGTGAGGGTCAGGGTGAGGGTCAGGGTTAGGGTGAGGGCCACCCACCCCCCAGTCTCCCTGTGCTGTGACATCATGAGGGGCCAGTGTGAGGAACCACACACCTCGTCTCCCTGCGCTGTGACATCATCAGCTCTCTCATAATGGCTTCCATCTGAGCTTTGAACTCTCAGTGAGGAGTTTGCTACGGGAGGGCGGAGCCCGGGGGTCTCCACTCCAGCGGTTTGATTGGCCCCCGGAGCGCTCTGTTAAAGGTTGTGTGGTTTAGGCTATCCCTGCTCTTTGAGCTCCGTTAGATCAGAAGGCAGGAAGGGGAATGCCCATTGTTGCAGGCTGTCAGTCACTAGCCTCAAAGGGGCGGCCATTTTATAAGTTATTGTTTGCTACGAGGTGGGGCTCTGCACTCTTCAGCAGATGGACACACTCTGGAATTACAAACCCTGTCCAAGTCTGTGTCCTCCCTACTCCCATGTCCCCGTCTCAGCTCTAGAGACTGTCCCCTACATGGACACGGCTAGAGGCTGCTGTGTTCTACAGGCTAATCCGTATCCAAAATGGTGACTAGACCAGCTATTCATTTCCTCACGCCTTTCATATGAGATGGACCCGCTAGGGCCTGATGGGACAGGCCTGCTGAGTCAGGCTCATCCACAACCATGTCATAGCTTAGCTTCCACACAACCAGGCTACACACACACACACACACACAACCAGGCTACACACAACCAGGCTACACACGCACCCACACAGCCAGGCTACACACGCACCCACACAACCAGGCTACACACACACCCACACAACCAGGCTACACACACACCCACACAACCAGGCTACACACAACCAGGCTACACACACACCCACACAACCAGGCTACACACACACCCACACAACCAGGCTACACACGCACCCACACAACCAGGCTACACACGCACCCACACAACCAGGCTACACACACACCCACACGACCAGGCTACACACAACCAGGCTACACACGCACACACACAACCAGGCTACACACGCACCCACACGATCAGAGCTACACACGCACCCACACAACCAGGCTACACACGCACCCACACAACCAGGCTACACACGCACCCACACAACCAGGCTACACACGCACCCACACAACCAGGCTACACATGCACCCACACAACCAGGCTACACACGCACCCACACAACCAGGCTAACGCTTCACGAACCGGAACAGACAAACATTCACCCGGTGTGTCATCCATTTCGCCCGGTGTGTCATCCATTTCATGGATTAAGCTTAAACACCAACCAAACCAAACCCAGATGAGAGTTCATCCCAGGATTAGTTGATCTCATCATCAGGCTGTGTTCTACATGGTCAAAAACACCATGGATCTGTCACTATACAGGCTACTCACACACACGCACGCGCACGCACGCACACACACGCGCACACACGCACACAGACGCACGCACACACGCACGCACGCACACGCATGCACACGCACAGAGCTAAGGACTGGAATAAACCAAAAACAAAGCAGACACTCTGCCTAGAATCATGTATCCTGAGTGTTGCTCAAATCTAGAATGAAAGTCTTTAACATTAACATGTAACACTCGGAACATTTTCACCCAGTCTTTGATTTGAAAAGCCCAGGATGAAACCCTGACACAAGCCGCCATTTTACCCTGAGCTGCTTCTGAGCTCTGCTCCCCCGCCTGCTAGGCTTGATTCTGAGACACCAAACCACATGTGACCAGTGGGGCGCAGGCGGATGAGACGCTGTTCAGAAACTTCTCTATGTGATCTTTCTCCACCGCCGCTGTCAACCATCTGGGCTCCTCCGCGCCCCACACACACACAGTAGATGTTTGGGCAGACTGGAGGATGAGGATGAGGGCATCATGGTCCTAGTAGCACCTCAACCAGCACTTGTCCTCCACATGGGAATATATTGTTGTCCCAAAGTTTTTATATAACCTACAAACAACATCTACCTCTTAGTCCATAAGAGAGTGTCATTACCCCGCCTGATGGTTTTGATCAAAGCTGTCACCAACTTGCCCAGGTGGGTCAACAAGGCTGGGATAGATTTACTAGTTCTCTCAATGACTGGCTGAAGGCCCCCTAACTGCCCCCCTTCTTGCCCCAGCCAGAGTCAGTCAGTCAGTCAGTCCAGCCAGAGACAGTCAGTCAGTCCAGCCAGAGACAGTCAGTCAGTCAGCCTGTCCACAGCTCTATAGAAGGCAACAATGCAGCAGGGTGCCTGAAGAGCATATCAATTAACAAGGTAGCTAAGCCCTCCTCCCCGACACCACAATCCTTCCATCTGCCTGCATTAGCCTGGCATCTGTTCCATTCTCACACACACACACACACACACACACACACACACACACACACACACACACACACACACACACACACACACACACACACACACACACACACACACACACACACACACACACACACACACACACACACACACACACACACACACACACACACACACACACACACACACACACACACACTTTGGAGATGTTTTGCCTGAGATGAATAGGTCCATTGCTAACCGTTTCTAAGCCCATAAAAGACTAGTAAATGTTGACAACATACTGGCCCCAGCCAATAGGAGAGCCACACAGCAAAACCTACTTAGCAATCAGACTCAGTCTTCTTCAAACAGGAAGAGGATGGTTTGATTAGCAGGCTGGACCCGGGACTCCCTAACCCTGAGGTCTGAACCCCATGGGGGAGGGGGTACTGGAGGGGCGCAAGGGTTTGGGTTCAGGGTTGAAAGCGGGTGAACGCTGGACGGGTGAAAGGGTTTGGAAGGGGGTACTGGTACCGGTTCTGTCTCAATGGATGCACGTTTCACCTCAGCTTCCTGGAGATGACCTGACCCAACCCAACGCCGCTGCGCTCGCCTGCGCCGACCACCGGGAAAACGCAGCATAGAAGATGGACAAGAGGAGGAAGAACCTCAGCTTGACTCCTCTGTGAGGTCCTCTGCCATGGAGAAGTAGTCTGGATGGCCAGATCAGCTCCACCATGGGGCCCACTACCTTAGACTACAAGTCTGAATGGCCAGATCAGCTCCACCATGGGGCCCACTACCTCAGACTACAAGTCTGAATGGACAGATCAGCTCCACCATGGGGCCCACTACCTCAAGACTACAAGTCTGGATGGCCAGATCAGCTCCACCATGGGGCCCACTACCTCAGACTAGAAATGTAGATGGCCAGATCAGCTCCACCGTGGGGCCCTGCCTTCCCCTCTGTCAAGAGAGCTCTAGATTCCTTCCACCTCTGCCCAGGCTATCTATAGCCCCCTGTTCCCACCTAGCAGCCTGCGAGCCACGCCGTAGCACCGGCTAACAGAGCCATGTCACAGTACAGCCTGCAAGCCACGCCGTAGCACCGGCTAACAGAGCCATGTCACAGTACCGCCTGCAGGCAGCGTCAGGATGATACCGTTCTAGAGTCCGTGTGAGAAGAGGAGCTCTGGTTGTACCACTACACACCGAGAACATGGAGCAGACGGTGGAGGGGTGCTGGTTGAACATGGAGCAGACGGTGGAGGGGTACTGGTTGAACATGGAGCAGACGGTGGAGGGGTACTGGTTGTAACAGACTAACTCATTTACTAGCTGAAAGCCATCTAACGGAAAGCTACTGGCCTAAAACACACAGCTATGTTGGGCATGTTGATTCCTTCTCTGTAGACTAAGTGGATTTCTAGACATGGTTATGCTACTTCCTGGGAGACCGTGACCGATCTTATCAGATGCTGATTGGCTACTTCCCTCCTCTGATGTGGCCGTGTGGGAAGAATGATTAGATGAGTCAGAGCAATAGCATGTCTTGACAGTTAGCCAGTGAGGGTGTTTTCTTATAAGGTATGACTGCTTCGTACCGCGCCTGAGTACGATTGGCCTCCTCCCCCCCTCCCCCTCCACAGCGTTCACAGTAGTGATTGTTCAATACCCGAGGACTCTTGCGTCATCAACTGCGTCATCAACTACGTGACATTTGTTTATGTTGTCGCTCCAATGTAGAAAAGCGCACCAATCACAAGATCCCACACCCGTACAAGATAGCAGTCCACTTCCGTGTTCGAGCCGTACCCGAGACGCATATGAACCGTAGTCCAGATCACCTTCTGAAGTGGACCCAGGCTTGGTCCGTTGATCCATACCCGGGTACGGTACCGTGTTCACACTAGTCAAATTAACTGGGGTCAAGTGTACTCGGATCCGGACCTGGGTCCCTGATGTGAAAGTCACTCTCTCACAACCGTGGCTCATAAGGAAACGTCACTACCTATACGGTGAGGCCGCTCAGAGCACAATGAAACCTGAACAACAAGTAAACAACGGGAGTAAACCAACCACAACAAAGTTCCTCAAAAGCCATCTTGGCACCAACATCATCATCAGTCTACCATAACTTAATAACGTATTGCTACGGAGTCGTTGGTTAACTCAGACATGTCCAAAATGGCTGACACAACACAGGTCAATATTCAGCCTGCTCTGCATTCTATTGGTCTAACCTTCAATGCAGGTGGCTGCAATTGGTTGGATCACTCCCACAACAGTTTCTGGTAACCACACAAAGAACAGGACTAGGCCTACATTCCAACATGTCTAGCCTATTCATAGAACAGGACTAGGCCTACATTCCAGCCTGTCTAGCTGAGCCATTCTGTGCGTAGAAGAATGCAGGACGTCGGCTGGTTCTGCAGCTCCACACCGCCAGGATCACATTCCCCTGAGCTGGCTAGCAGGCTGCCTGGCTCCTGAGACCGCCATGTTCCTGCCTAGCCGCTGCTCTGCCCTGGACTAGTATCCATACAACATGGGCTCAGCTCCGCTGTATTCCTCATGATTCAAAAGGTTAAACAGATCTCAGATCATTTCTTCTGCATGAATACAGGCCCTGATCTTTTGGGGTCTCATGTGGGCTTTATCCTGCCCCTGTTCACAGACCTGAGAACACACTGGCTGACTGATTAAGCCAGTAAAGGTCTATTTAGGCACAGACTTAGACCCCCCACACACACAGACTGACATCAAAGACCTACTGTTCTACCAAGAAGCATTTGTTGTCGGGCAGCACACTCCATCACTCTACAGTCCTCTGGGCGGAGAGAGGCTTTGTGTGAGAGAGAGAGAGCGAGAGAGAGCGAGAGAGAGAGAGCGAGAGAGAGCGAGAGAGTGCTGATAACATTTCGGTAGATGTCACACACAACATGTCATGATTTGTGGTTCAGTTCTCTAAATCTGGAAATAAATCAGAAGAGTTTTGTTTACATGCGTTGGAAAATTTGGACGTGAAGACCACATTAGAAAAAAAAAGAAAAAAAAAGCTGTAAGACCTAGAATTCCCCACAAGCAAAGCATGTGTGTGTGTGGTTGATATCTATTCCTGAGTTTACATACGGTCTCAGACTCTGATAGAGGAAGGTATGCGCTTTTTCTTGGTGTTGTTTGACGCACAGGCCTGCAGCCTGGAACACCCGATACAAGAGGTCACCAGAGGTCACCAACATCAAACAGCCGAGCCTAAATGGTACATGTTCCCATGAAAACAAAGGGCCGGTCAGGTTACACGTTGTGCGACAGCCTTCATATTTCCATAATTCCACCACAACCCGAGAATCTCTCTCTCTTCCAAGTAAAAAGAATAAATGAATCAGTGACCATGCAGCCTGCTTGAGGCCTGTGGCCTGATGTAGCAGGAGGGGGGGGGTTCTTCACTTGTCTGGCAACGTGCAGCGGACAAAAACCTCCTCCTTCAGCGCCAGCATTCCATCCTCCAAAGGGATTTTATAGGCCAGTGGACAGCAATGCACAAACCATTATTACATCCTGGCCAAACTATTTATCATGTTCTCCTCTCCAGCGCCCGTCTCTCACGACGGGGCCATTCAACTCAGCCCATCAAGCACAAAAACTAAAAACAATGTTCCTTTAAAAAAGAAAAAACAGGCTCATTCTGGTGCAAATGATCTCGGGGTGAATTCAAACCCTGAATTCCAAGAGGACAACGCTCAGCTGAGGAGAGGGGCAGCCCTGGGGGTATCTGAGGAGAGGGGCAGCCCTGGGGGTATCTGAGGAGAGGGGCAGTCCTGAGGAGAGGGGCAGTCCTGGGGGTAGCTGAGGAGAGGGGCAGCCCTGGGGGTAGCTGAGGAGAGGGGCAGCCCTGGGGGTATCTGAGGAGAGGGGCAGCCCTGGGGGTAACTGAGGAGAGGGGCAGTCCTGGGGGTAACTGAGGAGAGGGGCAGTCCTGGGGGTAACTGAGGAGAGGGGCAGTCCTGGGGGGTATCTGAGGAGAGGGGCAGTCCTATAGGCATCTGAGAGGGGCAGTCCTGGGGGTATCTGAGGAGAGGGGCAGTCCTGGGGGTATCTGAGGAGAGGGGCAGTCCTGGGGGTAGCTAAGGAGAGGGGCAGTCCTGGGGGTAGCTAAGGAGAGGGGCAGTCCTGGGGGTAGCTAAGGAGAGGGGCAGTCCTGGGGGTATCTGAGGAGAGGGGCAGTCCTGGGGGTATCTAAGGAGAGGGGCAGTCCTGGGGGTATCTAAGGAGAGGGGCAGTCCCGGGGGCAGAGAGGACCCTGACGGGCCAGTCTGGAGGCAGGAGAGAGATCTTTATGTTTTTGCTCCAAAAATATGATAATAGAAAAACACAGAAGCATAAAGTTCAACTGGAGTCTTGGGGAAAAGAAGATGGATGCCTGAGGTCAAACTATCATAGGAACCAGAACAGCACCAGGCCAAGCTGATACCAGAACAGCACCAGGCCAAGCTGATACCAGAACAGCACCAGCCCGAGCTGATACCAGAACAGCACCAGCCCAAGCTGATACCAGAACAGCACCAGCCCAAGCTAAACTAATAACACCACTACTTCAGATGAAGATAAACATGCCAGACTTCAGCTGAATAAAACACCGGACTATTATTGACAGGGCATTCATTGATACCCATACCGTATTCTACAATACAACTACATCCTACTGTTGAACTAGCATGGCATGTCAATAACATTGATAGCTTTTCAGCATTGTAGCATACAGCTAGATGGTCTGCTGTTGGGGTGGCGTGGAATGTTGTAAAGGATAACATAAGCCCCCAATCACATTCTAACGATCCTACATTCCACCACCCACTCCAGACCGCTGATATACAGGGGGAGGGGGGGCATGGCCGGGGCTCAGCAGCCATCAAAGGACAGAGGAAAAGAAGAAACCCAAGAAGAAGAGGGTAAAGAAAGAAAAGCAGAGTCATACAATTGATCAGAGGGCATATTTGAGGAGAAAGCAGAGGTGTGTGTTGGCCCGGGGTCTCGAGGCCAGCCTGGGGGAAGACAATGAGGGAGGGACAGCGCCCAAAAAGACCTGGTCCATTCAGAACTCCCCAAGTGTGCAAAATCCCCCAGAGGCCAAGGTCACCAGAGGTCAAATTCCACAGGGGAAACGCAAAAGAAGGGAGAAAACAGAGAGAAGAGGGGGCAGCCTCTGCATGGTTCTGAGGAATGTAACAGATTCAACTGCCTGGTTGGGTGAGATGTGTGTGTGTGTGTGTGTGTGTGTGTGTGTGTGTGTGTGTGTGTGTGTGTGTGTGTGTGTCTGCCTGGATGGGTGAGATGTGTGTGTGTGCCTGGTTGGGTGAGATGTGTGTGTGTCTGCCTGGTTGGGTGAGATGTGTGTGTGTGTGTGTCTGCCTGGTTGGGTGAGATGTGTGTGTGTCTGCCTGGTTGGGTAAGATGTGTGTGTGTGTGTGTGTGTGTGTGTCTGCCTGGTTGGGTGAGATGTGTGTGTGTGTGTGTGTGTGTCTGCCTGGTTGGGTGAGATGTGTGTGTGTGTATGCCTGGTTGGGTGAGATGTGTGTGTGTGTGTCTGCCTGGTTGGGTGAGATGTGTGTGTGTGTGTGTGTGTGTATGCCTGGTTGGGTGAGATGTGCGTGCGTGTGTGTCTGCCTGGTTGGGTGAGATGTGTGTGTGTGTGTGTGTGTCTGCCTGGTTGGGTGAGATGTGTGTGTGTCTGCCTGGTTGGGTGAGATGTGTGTGTGTGTGTGTGTGTGTGTGTGTGTCTGCCTGGTTGGGTGAGATGTGTGTGTGTGTGTGTCTGCCTGGTTGGGTGAGATGTGTGTGTGTGCGTCTGCCTGGTTGGGTGAGGTGAGATGTGTGTGTGTGTGTGTGTGTGTGTGTGTGTGTTGTGTCTGCCTGGTTGGGTGAGATGTGTGTGTGTGCGTCTGCCTGGTTGGGTGAGATGTGTGTGTGTGTGTCTGCCTGGTTGGGTGAGATGTGTGTGTGTGTGTCTGCCTGGTTGGGTGAGATGTGTGTGTGTGTGTGTGTGTGTGTGCGTCTGCCTGGTTGGGTGAGATGTGTGTGTCGTGTGGTGGTTGAAGGAGAGAGAGAGAGAGAGAGATGGTGGTGGTTGAAGGAGAGAGAGAGAGAGAGAGAGATGGTGGTGGTTGAATGAGAGAGAGAGATGGTGGTGGTTGAAGGAGAGAGAGAGAGATGGTGGTTGAAGGAGAGAGAGAGAGATGGTGGTTGAAGGAGAGAGAGAGAGATGGTGGTGGTTGAAGGAGAGAGAGAGAGATGGTGGTGGTTGAAGGAGAGAGAGAGAGATGGTGGTTGAAGGAGAGAGAGAGAGATGGTGGTTGAAGGAGAGAGAGAGAGATGGTGGTGGTTGAAGGAGAGAACTCTCTCTCTCTAGTAAGTCCTGCAAGGTCAGGAGGACCAATGTCAGTAGACTGTTATTGACAAGTAGCAGATTAGGCTGGGAGGAAAATCTGCCTCAAGTTCCTATCACCCCCCACCCCCAACACACACACACACACACACACACACAGATGTGTTGGTCAGCCGGTCCTCCCTCTCTCTGAGCCCTGTACCCCCCAACCACCCCGCACATTCCCATTCGTTCCCAGTGAAGCAGGACAGAACGCGCAGAGCCATTGTCGTGTTCTTACAACCACATGACATGAGACGTCCACACAGACAGCAGCATAGCACTCGGCTTCCATAGACAAACAGCACAGCACTAGACCTCCACACGGGCAGGAGGCTAGCCCCCAAGCCCTGCTCCTGCCTGCTCCTGGCTAAGAGGTAAGAGTCAATCCAAAATCCAACTCTGGACGTTTACACGTGACACCGTAGCCTACATCTTTGTATTAGACCTCTACTTGTATTGTGCATTAGCTCTTTAACTGGCCTGAGAAACAGCAAATGAGCCCACTGATCAGCGTCTGAAACCAGCATTGAAAGAGCCCCACGGCCCTAATCGGGCCACCGAGGCCTGCTCAGCGCGTCTGAGGCCAGCTACCCCCACTCAGGGCCCCTCGGGGGTAATAGTAGCCAGGTTGTAGACGCTGCTTCCCCCATTCACTGCTCTGACTAAATCAACTAGATAGATTAATCAACTAGATAGATTAATGTCTAAACAGACACGTTTAGCTGTATTCGAAACAATATTACCCCGTATTCTATCCTATTTTGATTGGAAAAGTATTGCATATATCAAGCCAACATTGAATGGTTGCAGTTTACCAAACTACACAATCGCTAAGCAAATCATGGGCAAAACAATCATAGCCTAAAGGTAGGCCTAATCTATTTGTTTCAAGAGTAAATATGTAGCTGACGAAGGTGGCTTACCGACTCAGAATGGACGGAGGCGAATACAAACAAAACAAGGCACACTTTGAACATGATTCCAGTTGCGGCTTTCTTGAAAATAAATGTTTCGATTAAGAGCGAAGCGTGGGAACAGAATCTTCGGAACTCTAAAGTATTTCCACAAAAATCACGTTGTCCTTCTTATCAGTTAGGCTCAAATCTTCCGTAGCCTGATGTCCCTTTCCTTCAGATTAGTAAGTGATCAACTGTAAGCGAGTTTAGATTGATCTCTCTATATTTTAGCTGACAAACTCCTCCCAGTAGGACCAGCGACCAATGAGAGACCCGGACGAGCCCCACTCTCCCTTACGGTAAATCCCGTGCTCGCCTCGCATTCAACAGGTCCGGCCCACCCCCCTCTCTGCTTTCCGTGGTCTTGTCTTGGGTCACGTAATGTATCCAGGTTATAGATATACGACTATCCTGTCCAACGTTGTTTGATGTAGCCTATTTCTATTTGTAGAGTCAAGATTAAACTTTCGTTTAAAGGAATGATGTTATCACAGTAAAGCACGGCTCTATTTGCCTGGCCTGGATTTGGTCCAAGCCTGTCCTACCCGTTGTACCCTACATTTGTGTTTCTTGTTATCGGATGCATATTCATGACGAATACTCGTTATTCAAATAGGTTCTGCATGTGTTAAGATGAAGGTGCTGATATGAGATCAGCCTATAACACGCCTAATTGTTGATGATGTTAGATTCATTTAGTCTACAAATCATGAAACATTATTAGCCTATTCCCTACACAGGCGTCTTCCTCGAAGTATTTGCTCTCTCTCATGGCTTACAGAGCGGAAAAAAGGCATTTACAGAAAAACTGGAAGTTGTCGGTCTGTGTTGAGAAGTCCGTGGAATTTATTTTATGACGTAATCTTCCGGTAAACAGCCACGGCTACTGTACTTTCCCCGGGGCTCGCGGATCATTCTCAGAAAGAGAAATCCAAATGAAATCTCAGTGGTAGCCTAGGTTACTGAGAAACATCTCAGTCGGTTTTCATACATGGTTTCTTGTCATTTAGTTTTCGGTTCACAAGAATATGAGCGATTAACAACAATAGACAAAGATATGAGTTGAACCCCAGACGATCAATCCGGACGTCACAGCAGAAGAACACAGAACAGGAGAGGAAGGCGACAGAATAAAAGTCCTTATTAATGAACGCTTAGCCTAGCCTAGCCTAGCCTATATCGTGCACACTAAATAGCAATGCACAAATGAAACATGTGAATTATCTAAGTATCTGCGTCAATCACTTCCATATTTTATACATTTTATTTTATTCTGGTTAGCCTATTTTAGGAAATAAATTGACCTTTCATTTTGAAACCTGAAGATTATGTCCCTATACCCTACCCTTAGCAATGAAACATCTAAAGAGCCACAGTAGGAATAGCCACAAGTCAATTTAAGCTTTGATTAGATCTCTCTCTCTCTCTCTCTCTCTCTCTCTCCCCCCCTCCCCCCCTAGTGTACAAACCACTAAAAACATCTACCAGTTATCTAATACGGCCCATAGCGGGACGCTTCTGGATGGGGGAAGTCCCGGACAGACAAAGCAGGGTTGTAAACAACATAAGGTAGTTTCTAAACTTAGAACACCAGATAGGATCTACCGTGTGATTCCAACTGACCTACAGGGGAATTTACCCATTTCACTTCCCTTTCCCTGGACAGTCAGCTGTGTCACTGGAAGGTTGGTTGCCGTTGGCGTCATAATGAGAACCCTCCTGAAATGAGGAAGTAGGTGGATAGGTAGCTGAAGATGGATAGGTACAGTGGATAGGTAGCTGAAGTCAGGTCTGGTCCCCTTGGGAAGTGGGGGATGAACTGTAGAGGGACAGTCAGTAGTCTGTGTGTGGTCTGATATCACCAAAGATCTTATTCTCTAGGCTACACGGTTCCGTAGTGGAACCAAAGAGTTTGACGCATCAAAGAGTTGAGATGGGGAACAGAAAGTGAGAGACAAAGAGAGAGAGTGAGAGACAAAGAGAGAGAGTGAGAGACAAAGAGAGAGAGTGAGAGACAAAGAGAGAGAGTGAGAGACAAAGAGAGAGAGTGACCGAATGTTATGGAGAGAAACAGAGTGTGAGCGGAACTAAGAGGGAAATGCTGGGGGAGAGTTTGAGAGGGGGAGACCAGATAGACCTGTGAGCTCTCTCTACTTCTCTCTCTGAGGGGAGACCAGATAGACCCGTGAGCTCTCTCTACTTCTCTCTCTGAGGGGAGACCAGATAGACCTGTGAGCTCTCTCTACTTCTCTCTCTGAGGGGAGACCAGATAGACCCGTGAGCTCTCTCTACTTCTCTCTCTGAGGGGAGACCAGATAGACCCCTGAGCTCTCTCTACTTCTCTCTCTGAGGGGAGTGGAATGGATGCTGTGTCATGCTCCTGCTGCAGGTCAGGCTGTTTGCATCACAGCTGCCATGACGGCCAAGAAATACCAGGAAGTGAAGCAATAGGAAGGCTGGAAATTCCAGAGAGAAGAGTCACTCTGGGTCAGATGTTTACCTCAGGAGAGACCAGGACCGGTCAGGAGAGACCAGGACCAGTCAGGAGAGACCAGGACCGGTCAGGAGAGACCAGGACCAATCAGGACAGACCAGGACCAGTCAGGAGAGACCAGGACCAATCAGGAGAGACCAGGACCAGTCAGGAGAGACCAGGACCAGTCAGGACAGACCAGGACCAGTCAGGAGAGACCAGGACCAGTCAGGACAGACCAGGACCAGTCAGGAGAGACCAGGACCGGTCAGGAGAGACCAGGACCAGTCAGGAGAGACCAGGACCAGTCAGGAGTCACCAGGACTGGTCAGGAGAGACCAGGACCAATCAGGAGAGACCAGGACCAGTCAGGAGAGACCAGGACCAGTCAGGAGAGACCAGGACCAATCAGGAGAGACCAGGAGGACCAGCCAGGAGAGACCAGGAGGACCAGCCAGGAGAGGCCAGGACCAGTCAGGAGAGACCAGGAGAGATTAAGATCAGTTAGAAGAGCCCAAAGACGATAGCTGCCATGATGACACAAACACCAGGAAGTGAGTCAGAGGGTGGGAATTCCAAAAAAGCAAAGTTACATGGGGTGGAATGCTTACCTCCGGAGAGATGAGGACCAGTCAGGAGAGACCAGAAGCAGTCAGGAGAGACCAGGAGGACCAGTCAGAAGAGACCAGGATCAGTGTTGACCTCTGTTGGCTTGACTGAACTGCTGTCTCTGGTCAGTCAGATACCAGGTCGTTGATGGGTAGAACAATTATGACTGCTGGACAATTTCTCCTGATGGCCTGATGCCCCCTGCTGGCCAAATGGTGGAATGGCAACTAATTTGCTCAGACAGTTTTCTGACTGTGTACATCCTCCTCTGTCCACTAGGTGGCGTTGCACAGCCATTTTCACTTTATGATAGTGATCTGCACTTCTCACATGATAATGGCCTGTGGCCATGTTGGTCCATTAAAAATATGTTTTTGCATCAGAGCTAGTGTGTTTTTATTGAAAGGCCTGTGACTACACATAGCATTTCAGAAACAGAGATGTATTGCCATTTTTCTCTGTCAACAAACTTGTCATAAATTGGAGAAACAAACTGAACAGAATCAACAGAAAATAACTTGACAGCTTTAGAAGAAGTTGAAATTAATATACAGCACATCTGTATCTACTGATCAACATATTTTCCGTCAAACAGAGGCGTGTGTTTATTTTTTATTAGCTGTGTGCAGCTCGGAGATGGTGTTTAGGAATTGGGGGGTTCTGAGAACTATGTGTGTGTGTGTGTGTGTGTGTGTGTGTATGTGTGTGTGTGTAGGTGTGTGTGTGTGTGTGTGTGTGTGTGTGAGAGAGAGAGAGAGAGAGAGAGAGAGAGAGAGAGAATGTGTATGTACGTGGTGTGAGACTGTGTGTGTGTGTGTGTGTGTATGTGTGTGTGTGTGTGAGAGAGAGAGAGAGTGTATGTACGTGGTGTGAAGCTGTGTGTGTGTGTGTGTGTGTGTGTGTGTGTGTGTGTGTGTGTGTGTGTGTGTGTGTGAGACTATGTGTGTCGGTGTGTGTGTGTGAGAGAGAGAGAGAGAGAGAGAGAGAGAGAGAGAGAGAGAGAATGTATGTACGTGGTGTGAAGCTGTGTGTGTGTGTGTGAGACTGTGTGTGTGTGAGACCGTGTGTGTGTGAGACTGTGTGTGTGTGTGTGTGAGAGACTGTGTGTGTGTGTGTGTGTGTGTGTGTGTGTGTGTGTGTGAGACTGTGTGTGCGTGTGTGTGTGTATGTGTGTGTGTGTGTGTGTATGTGAGACTGTGTGTGTGTGTGTGAGACTGTGTGTGTGTGTGTGTGTGTGTGTGTGTGAGACTGTGTGTGTGTGTGTGTGTGTGTGTGTGTGTGTGTGTGAGGCTGTGTGTGTGTGTGTGTGTGTGTGTGTGTGTGTGTGAGACTGTGTGTGTGTGTGTGTGTGTGTGTGTGTGTGTGTGAGACTGTGTGTGTGTGTGTGCGTGTGTGTGTGTGTGTATGTGTGTGTGTGTGTGTGTGTGTGTGTGTGTGTGTGTGTGTGTGTGTGTGTGTGTGTGTGTGAAAGGCAGGCCCTGATGGCCTCAGGCAGCAACAGCACCAAGGGGAAATGAGAGTGAAATTAATGTTGCAGTGAAATCAAAGAGCGGAAGACAGATGAAGGAGTGAGAGTCCCCTGGACCAGCAGGGTGAGAGACCAGCAGGGTGAGAGACTAGCAGGGTGAGAGACCAGCAGGGTGTGGGACCAGCAGGGTGAGAGACCAGCACGGTGTGGGACCAGCAGGGTGAGAGACCAGCAGGGTGAGGGACTAGCAGGGTGAGAGACCAGCAGGGTGAGAGACCAGCAGGGTGTGGGACTAGCAGGATGAGGGACAAGCAGGGTGAGAGACGAGCAGGGTGAGGGACCAGCAGGGTGAGAGACCAGCAGGGTGAGAGACCAGCACAGTGTGGGACCAGCAGGGTGAGAGACCAGCAGGGTGAGGGACTAGCAGGGTGAGAGACCAGCAGGGTGAGGGACTAGCAGGGTGAGAGACCAGCAGGGTGTGAGACCAGCAGGGTGTGGGGGTCATTATCAGTGATTGAGTTCCTCCTGTGTGTTTCATTAGCAGGCTCTCCACACACAATCTGAGCTCTGTTGGATCGTGCCGATCCGAGGCGCTCAGGTTTATTTTATCATCTTAAATCTAACAGCTAATACCTGTATATTTCCAGCATAATATTGTCTCTGGCAGAGAATGCCAGAAAATTTATCCTCAGGAAAATAAACGTCCACGAACGTCCTGAGCTAATATGAGGGGCCATGTGCTGCCTGAGAGGAGCAGGGGAGAGGGAGGGGGAACAGGGAGAGGGGTTGGGAGGAAGGGAGAGAGGGAAGGAGGGAAGGAGGGAAGGAGAGAGGGGCAGGGTTCGTACAGGTGGTTGAAATCCTTGACAGTGCCTGGATTTTAATATGACATTTCCAAGGTTGGGAAAGTGCTTGGATTTTTAGGTGCTTGAAAGTGCTCGGACTTCCTCCGGAGAGATGAGGACCAGTCAGGAGAGACCAGAAGCAGTCAGGAGAGACCAGGAGGACCAGTCAGAAGAGACCAGGATCAGTGTTGACCTCTGTTGGCTTGACTGAACTGCTGTCTCTGGTCAGTCAGATACCAGGTCGTTGATGGGTAGAACAATTATGACTGCTGGACAATTTCTCCTGATGGCCTGATGCCCTTTGCTGGCCAAATGGTGGAATGGCAACTAATTTGCTCAGACAGTTTTCTGACTGTGTACATCCTCCTCTGTCCACTAGGTGGCGTTGCACAGCCATTTTCACTTTATGATAGTGATCTGCACTTCTCACATGATAATGGCCTGTGGCCATGTTGGTCCATTAAAAATATGTTTTTGCATCAGAGCTAGTGTGTTTTTATTGAAAGGCCTGTGACTACACATAGCATTTCAGAAACTGAGAGATGTATTGCCATTTTTCTCTTTCAACAAACTTGTCATAAATTGGAGAAACAAACTGAACAGAATCAACAGAAAATAACTTGACAGCTTTAGAAGAAGTTGAAATTAATATACAGCACATCTGTATCTACTGATCAACATATTTTCCGTCAAACAGAGGCGTGTGTTTATTTTTTATTAGCTGTGTGCAGCTCGGAGATGGTGTTTAGGAATTGGGAGGTTCTGAGAACTATGTGTGTGTGTGTGTGTGTGTGTGTGTGTGTGTGTAGGTGTGTGTGTGTGTGTGTGTGTGTGTGAGAGAGAGAGAGAGAGAGAGAATGTGTATGTACGTGGTGTGAGACTGTGTGTGTGTGTGTGTGTGTGTATGTGTGTGTGTGTGTGTGTGTGAGACTGTGTGTGTGTGTGTGTGTATGTGTGTGTGTGTGTGAGAGAGAGAGAGAGAGAGAGAGAGAGAGTGTATGTACGTGGTGTGAAGCTGTGTGTGTGTGTGTGTGTGTGTGTGTGTGTGTGAGACTGTGTGTGTCGGTGTGTGTGTGAGAGAGAGAGAGAGAGAGAGAGAGAGAGAGAGAGAATGTATGTACGTGGTGTGAAGCTGTGTGTGTGTGTGTGAGACTGTGTGTGTGTGAGACCGTGTGTGTGTGAGACTGTGTGTGTGTGTGTGAGAGACTGTATGTGTGTGTGTGTGTGTGTGTGTGTGTGTGTGTGTGTGTGTGTGTGTGTGTGTGTGTGAGACTGTGTGTGCGTGTGTGTGTGTGTGTGTATGTGTGTGTGTGTGTGTGTGTGTGTATGTGAGACTGTGTGTGTGTGTGTGTGTGTGAGACTGTGTGTGTGTGTGTGTGTGTGTGTGTGTGAGGCTGTGTGTGTGTGTGTGTGTGTGAGACTGTGTGTGTGTGTGTGTGTGAGGCTGTGTGTGTGTGTGTGTGTGTGTGTGTGTGAGACTGTGTGTGTGTGTGTGTGTGTGTGTGTGTGTGAGACTGTGTGTGTGTGTGCGTGTGTGTGTGTGTGTGTGTGTGTGTATGTGTGTGTGTGTGTGTGTGTGTGTGTGGGTGTGTGAAAGGCAGGCCCTGATGGCCTCAGGCAGCAACAGCACCAAGGGGAAATGAGAGTGAAATTAATGTTGCAGTGAAATCAAAGAGCGGAAGACAGATGAAGGAGTGAGAGTCCCCTGGACCAGCAGGGTGAGAGACCAGCAGGGTAAGAGACTAGCAGGGTGAGAGACCAGCAGGGTGTGGGACCAGCAGGGTGAGAGACCAGCACGGTGTGGGACCAGCAGGGTGAGAGACCAGCAGGGTGAGGGACTAGCAGGGTGAGAGACCAGCAGGGTGAGAGACCAGCAGGGTGTGGGACTAGCAGGATGAGGGACAAGCAGGGTGAGAGACGAGCAGGGTGAGGGACCAGCAGGGTGAGAGACCAGCAGGGTGAGAGACCAGCACAGTGTGGGACCAGCAGGGTGCGAGACCAGCAGGGTGAGGGACTAGCAGGGTGAGAGACCAGCAGGGTGAGGGACTAGCAGGGTGAGAGACCAGCAGGGTGTGAGACCAGCAGGGTGTGGGGGTCATTATCAGTGATTGAGTTCCTCCTGTGTGTTTCATTAGCAGGCTCTCCACACACAATCTGAGCTCTGTTGGATCGTGCCGATCCGAGGCGCTCAGGTTTATTTTATCATCTTAAATCTAACAGCTAATACCTGTATATTTCCAGCATAATATTGTCTCTGGCAGAGAATGCCAGAAAATGTATCCTCAGGAAAATAAACGTCCACGAACGTCCTGAGCTAATATGAGGGGCCATGTGCTGCCTGAGAGGAGTAGGGGAGAGGGAGGGGGAACAGGGAGAGGGGTTGGGAGGAAGGGAGAGAGGGAAGGAGGGAAGGAGGGAGGGAGAGAGGGAAGGAGAGAGGGGCAGGGTTCGTACAGGTGGTTGAAATCCTTGACAGTGCCTGGATTTTAATATGACATTTCCAAGGTTGGGAAAGTGCTTGGATTTTTAGGTGCTTGAAAGTGCTCGGACTTTGTTACCATTGAGGTTTGTCCTGGTTGGTTGCTAGCTAACCTAGACTACTTGTCATTAGTGAGCATTGTAAACTGGCGTGCTAGATGTTGGGACAACTCTTGGTCCTGCTCGGTGAAGTAATCACCGGCAAATAGGCCTTTATATTATAATATTATGTTAATCATATATTATATTGTGGTGGACAATAAATGACATAATTCACCCCGGAACCTTGAGGCGAGGAACTGTTGTTGGCGGCAGTTGTCACCATGCTGTAGGGCAGTTGTCACCATGCTGTAGGGCAGTTGCCACCATGCTGTAGGGCAGTTGCCACCATGCTGTAGGGCTGTTGCCACCATTCTGTAGGGCAGTTGCCACCTTCTGTAGGGCAGTTGCCACCATTCTGTAAGGCAGTTGCCACCATGCTGTAGGGCAGTTGCCACCATGCTGTAGGGCAGTTGCCACCATGCTGTAGGGCAGTAGCCACCATTCTGTAGGGCAGTTGCCACCATGCTAACCCTGCCCCCTACGGAGCTTCAATATTATTTTAAGCTTATAACTTCTACTAACATATACTAACTAAAACCAGTGGCATGTGGTCTGAGAAGGCTAACGTTAGGCCAGTGGTTCTCAAACAGTGCACTCTGGATATAGCCAATACAACCAACGAGGTGGAGGAGAGAAGCCCCACAGTTCCAGCGTCTGAGGACCCTGAGCTCTTAATCATCTTCAGCAGGAAAGACAGATTAGGACGCAACACAGCTCTGTTCTGATCCCCAGTGATGGCAAGGCAGCCTGGTTGTATAGGAAGAGCACATACATCGCTGACACGCTTGGTGGAGGTCAAGGAGAAGCTCTGTCTTCAAAGACAATCACTTGATGAAACCTGCTCTGAGTTGGTGAAAGGGGCCTCAGCGAGCATGTTCAGGACCATGGACAGCTCCCACAGAGGGGCTGTGGCTCTTAGCATTAAAGGGATAGTTTAGGAATAAGAGTTCTGGACATAGGGCCTCATTAACGACTATGTTGTTGATTGATTGAGATCATTTTCAGCTGCTTCCATGCTGCCCCTTTGGGCATTCACGGTCTTGCTAATGCTAGTGCAATGCAATGGTACAAGCTAGCATCCACTACCACACTCACTTAAACACTCCACAGTGCACCCAAAACAAATAAAATATGAGCACAGCCTGTCAGGGGTTAATTTGAGTGTTTATACCATCATTTTCAAAGTAAAACTATCATTGAATCCTTTACTTTGTGGGAACCGATTTTCTCTGTGATGTTACCCAGGAATGTAATCACTGGCACTACATTATGTATCTGCCTATCACAGATCGTGTATGGGGAAGAACCACCAGCTGCTTACGCATCAAAGACCCTGTCAGACACTGAACAGACATACTCCGTCGGGAAAGAGAGGCATTGGCGTGTGTGTGGGACATGGAGAAATGGCCCATGTACTTATTCAGAGACCTGCCCCGAACACACTCTGTTGGCCTCAGGAACAGGAAGACTGTCCATGAGAATCTCCAGATGGTCAGATCGGCTTGCCCAGTACACATACAAAACAATGTTTCATCCAGGAAAGTCAGACAATGGCTCTCATTCACGAACGCAGCTACAAAAAGTTAAGAACAAACATACAAAGTTCCCATGAAAATTATTTTCTCTCATTCAAGTTTTTGTTGCCATGCGTAACAAGTAGGGTAGGCCTACATTGGAATACTTGGCCCTGCTTCTCCCTGAATATGAACATAAAACAGTTGAATAATATGATGTTAACCTGAACCTAGAAATAACGTAAACCTAAGTCTAAACCTATACCTCAAAATATAGCCTATTAGAACATGAATATACAGACAAGCTAAGCAAGATACATGACAGATGCTCCAACCGTGACCCCAGGTCATATAGCCCAGGATCATTTTGTCTACAGGTATGTATAGAAACAAATATGAAAACGATACACCAGGGGCAGCACATAGCTCGGGAGGGAGAGCGGCCAGCTGGGCATCGCAAGCTCCTCGGTTCGATCCCAGCTTCTCGGTTCGATCCCAGCTCCTCGGTTCGATCCCAGCTCCTCGGTTCGATCCCAGCTCCTCGGTTCAATCCCAGCTCCTCGGTTCGATCCCAGCTCCGGGCGTGTGCCGAAGTGTCCTTCAGTAAGACATTGAACCCCAAATTCGCTCACGTGCAGCACGGTGGCACATTACCCAGTACCATCGCCTCACGCAAAGTCTCTGGGCCTCTCTGCGGAGTTTGCATCTTCTTCTCGTGTTCACAAGGGTTTCCTCCCAAAAGAACCCAATACAAAAAACAAGCAGAAGATGCTCATCAGTCCAGTTCCTGACCAGGACCGGACTGAGCACTTGGACTTGGTCCCCGGGTTCCATGAACGATGTCGCCCACTGCTCCTGGCTGCCCCTGAAGGAGGACGGCTTGGGATGGGATAAATGCAGGGGACAGTTTCCACTGGCGGACCCCAAAAGTTACATGTGTGTGCTGTGTGCCATGTCGCTGTTCACTATGTAATGTGTGTGGCGGAATAAAGACCCCCTTTGGTCTTATAAGTAATTAAAGTACATAGGCTGTGTGTGTGCACTTGATATTATGTTATGTGCATTGTATTATGTTCCATACAAACATCAAAGGACCTGAGCCTTCTAACGAAGAACAGTCTGCTCTGTCCTTTCCTATAGAGGGCCTCAGTGTTGTCCATCCAGTCCAGTTTGTTGTTCAGGTGCACTCCCAGGAACTTGTATGACTCCACCATCTCAATTTCCTCCCCCTGGATGGTCATATGATTTGGGAGCCTCTTGTTCCTTCTGAAGTCCACCACCAGCTCCTTCTTTTCAGACCAACTAATGAATCTCCCGCCCAGATCCCTGTACTCCTCCTCTACTGTACATCCTCACTGATGCAGCCCACGATAGAGGAGTCATCTGAGAACCTCTGGAGGTGGCCCGCTCCAGAGTTGTGGCTGAAGGCGGAGGTGTAGAGGGTGAACAGGAAAGGTGACAGTGCAGTTCCTTCGGGGTCATCCTCCATCTTTGGACAAAGATAGCAAGTTTGAGAAAGGAACAAGTGAAGCAACATGCAGAAGCAGCAGCTGGTAGTACCGGGCCTGTAGTACTGACTGCAGAACCTGGTCCGACGGAGAACCAAACTCCGGTCAATGTGCACCCTCATAATGAGCACAGGCGCAGAACAGTTTGGCATCAAGGAAAAGTGTGGAACAAGTAATCCAGTGAGGCCAAACTGGCGGGAGCTCAAGATCTGAGAAATCCAAGAAATCAAATCCCTGAAGCGTCAATTTAAGTTGGACATGGAGGAAGAGAGAGCTGCCCTATCAGAACACACAATGAGGATGAGGCTCATCACACTCAGGTGGGCCGAGAGGCACCAAAGGAAGGGCAAGAGAAGGGCCCGAAAGTGCAGTGCATTCTGGGACAGAAGCGAAGCGGCCACCGCATGTGTTCTGTAAAGGGGGTCAACCACAGTGCCCTATAAGATCTACAATCAGTGCCCAAGGCTCCTAGTGAGACTCTGGAAGATGTTCAAGGTGATCTGGTGGAGAGGAAAAGTCGCCGCTCAGTGGAGGCTCGTGGAAGGTGTCTGGATACCAAAAGAAGAGGACTCAAGCAACATCAAGCAGTTCTATATCATCTTGCTGCTCAGTGTCAAAGGGAAGATCTTCTTCAATATTGTGTTCCAACGTCTACCTGAGTTCCTCTTGTGAAATGTATACGGTACATAGACACCTTGGTACAGAAAAGGGGACTCCCTTGCAGGGACGTGCTGGGACGAAAAAACGGCCCTGGAGTCCGATCCAGCCGCCTCTGTATATATAGCAATGTTTTTGATTTGTCGACGGGGACGGGGGGGTTACCGCGGGCCAGGCCAGTTAGCCTAGCGGCCACCTGGAGGCCAGCAGCCGTTATCACCGGCGGCCTTTCTGTGATTCTCCAGAACCTACAGATGGCCAGCACGGCCTTGCTCTCATGAGTAGCTGGACGCATAGAGCACATAGGAGTGGTGATCCGCTGGGAGGCGAGACAGAGCAGAGGAGACCTGGCAGCACTATGGCTAGATCCATCACACACAAGCTCGTTGAAACAGCTGACAAGACATCATGTTCCAGAGATGATCCGAAACTTCATTATGGTCTATGACAGCAACATCAGGTTGAGAAATTCCTCAGGGTCACTACCATCGGCCTGGCAATGGCTGGAGAAGGGCATGATCACTGGCTGCACAATATCAGTGCCACTGTTCTCATTGGCCATGAGCATGATTGTCAAATCAGCGGAGGTTAGGGTTAGGACTGTGTCTAGATCTCGTACTCGGCAGACCCCACTGGTTCAGAATGAGGTATGAGCAAACTGGTTCAGAATGAGGTATGAGCAAACTGCTTCAGAATGAGGTATGAGCAAACTGCTTCAGAATGAGGTATGAGCAAACTGCTTCAGAATGAGGTATGAGCAAACTGCTTCAGAATGAGGTATGAGCAGAGGTGAAGGAAGAACGTTGCAGCAAGATGGTTGGCAGGTACAAACAAGGCGCCTGGACCAGATGGGAGTATGCGAGGAGAGACACGGGGGTCGTTGGAGATCAGAAAGGGGGAGGGTGTGGAAGGAAGGGATACGAGAACATGATCAGAGAGAGACAAGAGAGGAAGCTACCATCTCCACGCACTTTATCAGTGTGACAGCACTGCGCAGCAGGGAACCACCCAGAACCACAGGCACACCTGCCCAGGAGCCCTAACCCCTGACCCCCAACCCAGGCCCCTGGACCTAGAACCCAGGTATAGAGGTCTCTTTGATTTGGTCAAGAAGGCAGGCAAGCAAGTAGAGAGGGTAAAGGGAGGGAGAGAGAGAGAGGGAGGGAGGTGGAGAGGGAGGGCATGGGGGAGAGTGAGGGAAGCTGGAAGGGAGGAAGAGAGAGAGGGAGGGAGGTGGAGAGGGAAGGCATGGGGGAGAGTGAGGGAAGCTGGGAGGGAGGAAGAGAGAGAGGGAGGGAGGTGGAGAGGGAGGGCATGGGGGAGAGTGAGGGAAGCTGGGAGGGAGGAAGAGAGAGAGGGAGGGAGGTGGAGAGGGAGGGCATGGGGGAGAGTGAGGGAAGCTGGGAGGGAGGAAGAGAGAGAGGGATGGAGGTGGAGAGGGAGGGCATGGGGGAGAGTGAGGGAAGCTGGGAGGGAGGAAGAGAGGCAGGAAGGCATTATGGGAGGATGGCAGGCAGAGTTTGATTCTTTGTAAACACAAGTAAAACAGGACAAAGCTTGTAAATATGTTTACTACTATCCAAACCCCATGAGTACTGAGTCCGTCCAGACCTCACTGCTCTGGCTATGAACTATGTTAACCTCATCCTCAGCCCCGCCCTCCACTTACCTAAACACAGGGGCTGCCTGTCAAAATTACCAACTGTGCCTTTAAACCAGCTGTGCTCATTACCTATGCGAGGGTGTGGGCAACCTGGCCAGACTCTGGCCCGTTGCCAGGGGCAACGACAGGCCATAATATATGATCACTCAGGGTAACCAAATAAACGGTCTCCGGGGAATGAAGCTGACAGTTTCCAGGGGAGAGAGAAACCCAGGCGTTTCTCTGTATGAAGAAACAACATTTTCCAAAGGAATACTTAGTGCAAAAGGTTACTGTATTCCTTCAAAGGTCAAGTCTAATTTTCTATGAACAGTATATGTAGTCCTATTGAGGGTCGTCATTATTTCCAGTTTCAATATTCCATAGAAATCCCATGTTGTTCTTGTTCCCCCCACCCCCCTCTGGGAAGGGTTCCTCTGGGAAGGGTTCCTGACTGCTTCTAATGAACTGTGTTCACCAGTGATCCCTGCTTCTAATGAACTGTGTTCACCAGTGATCCCTGCTTCTAATGAACTGTTTACCAGTGATCCCTGCTTCTAATGAACTGTGTTTACCAGTGATCCCTGCTTCTAATGAACTGTTTACCAGTGATCCCTGCTTCTAATGAACTGTGTTAACCAGTGATCCCTGCTTCTAATGAACTGTTTACCAGTGATCCCTGCTTCTGATGAACTGTTTACCAGTGATCCCTGCTTCTAATGAACTGTGTTTACCAGTGATCCCTGCTTCTAATGAACTGTGTTCACCAGTGATCCCTGCTTCTAATGAACTGTTTACCAGTGATCCGTGTGTCATGGAATTTAACACACAGTCTCAAGACTATTCAGATGCATACCCTTTCTATTCATCAAGTCCCCTGAAAACCCCTGGGTTTCAATCTCCCTTTATGATTATAAACACCCATTGTAATTGTAAACAGACTCCTCTGCTTCGCTCTTTTGTCCAAGTCAGACATGCCACACCTTGTCCTTCCTGCCCTGACTCAGACCTTTGTCTATATTCAAAGTATATTCAAAGTAAGTTTGCATCCCCCGCCCACTGGGTGATATCCGACTCAGCCAATCAAATGACACCTAATACCTCGTTGGTTTTGAAGCAATATAAGGGGCAGTCTGGCGATCTGACTTTCACTTCTTCTCTGATAGAATCACGCTGTGTTTTTACTATTTTGAAGTCCGTTTGCAACCGTATTGTTTCTTAATAAACCTGACTGAACATATTTTGAGCGAACCCAAGCTTTGGCAAATACTCTCATTTTTCAAGCAACTACACGTGTTTCTAATGAACTGTGTTTACCAGTGATCCCTGTTTCTAATGAACTGTGTTTACCAGTGATCCCTGCTTCTAATGAACTGTTTACCAGTGATTCGTGTTTCTAATGAACTGTGTTTACCAGTGATCCCTGTTTCTAATGAACTGTGTTTACCAGTGATCCCTGCTTCTAATGAACTGTTTACCAGTGATCCCTGCTTCTAATGAACTGTTTACCAGTGATCCGTGTTTCTAATGAACTGTTTACCAGTGATCCCTGCTTCTAATGAACTGTTTACCAGTGATCCGTGTTTCTAATGAACTGTGTTTACCAGTGACCCGTGTTTCTAATGAACTGTTTACCAGTGATCCCTGCTTCTAATGAACTGTGTTTACCAGTGATCCCTGCTTCTAATTAACTGTTTAACAGTGATCCCTGCTTCTAATGAACTGTTTTTACCAGTGATCCCTGCTTCTAATGAACTGTTTACCAGTGATCCGTACTTCTAATGAACTGTTTACCAGTGATCCGTACTTCTAATGAACTGTTTACCAGTGATCCGTGTTTCTAATGAACTGTTTACCAGTGATCCGTGTTTCTAATGAACTGTTTACCAGTGATCCCTGTTTCTAATGAACTGTTTACCAGTGATCCCTGCTTCTAATGAACTGTTTACCAGTGATCCGTACTTCTAATGAACTGTTTACCAGTGATCCGTGTTTCTAATGAACTGTTTACCAGTGATCCCTGCTTCTAATGAACTGTTTACCAGTGATCCGTGTTTCTAATGAACTGTTTACCAGTGTTCCGTGTTTCTAATGAACTGTTTACCAGTGATCTGTGTTTCTAATGAACTGTTTACCAGTGATCCGTGTTTCTAATGAACTGTTTACCAGTGATCCCTGCTTCTAATGAACTGTTTACCAGTGATCCGTGTTTCTAATGAACTGTTTACCAGTGATCCGTGTTTCTAGTGAACTGTTTACCAGTGATCCGTGTTTCTAATGAACTGTTTACCAGTGATCCCTGCTTCTAATGAACTGTTTACCAGTGTTCCGTGTTTCTAATGAACTGTTTACCAGTGATCCGTGTTTCTAATTAACTGTTTACCAGTGATCCCTGCTTCTAATGAACTGTGTTTACCAGTGATCCGTGTTTCTAATGAACTGTTTACCAGTGATCCGTGTTTCGAATGAACTGTTTACCAGTGATCCGTACTTCTAATGAACTGTTTACCAGTGATCCGTACTTCTAATGAACTGTGTTCACCAGTGATCCCTGCTTCTAATGAACTGTTTACCAGTGATCCCTGTTTCTAATGAACTGTTTACCAGTGATCCGTGTTTCTAATGAACTGTTTACCAGTGATCCCTTCTTCTAATGAACTGTTTACCAGTGATCCGTGTTTCTAATGAACTGTTTACCAGTGACCCGTGTTTCTAATGAACTGTTTATCAGTGATCCGTGTTTCTAATGAACTGTTTACCAGTGATCCGTGTTTCTAATGAACTGTTTACCAGTGATCCGTACTTCTAATGAACTGTGTTCACCAGTGATCCCTGCTTCTAATGAACTGTTTACCAGTGATCCGTGTTTCTAATGAACTGTTTACCAGTGATCCGTGTTTCTAATGAACTGTTTGCCAGTGATCCGTGTTTCTAATGAACTGTTTACCAGTGACCCGTGTTTCTAATGACCTGTTTACCAGTGATCCGTGTTTCTAATGAACTGTTTACCAGTGATCCCTGCTTCTAATGAACTGTGTTTACCAGTGAACCGTGTTTCTAATGAACTGTGTTCACCAGTGATCCCTGCTTCTAATGAACTGTGTTTACCAGTGATCCCTGCTTCTAATGAACTGTGTTTACCAGTGATCCCTGCTTTTAATGAACTGTTTACCAGTGATCCCTGCTTCTAATGAACTGTGTTTACCAGTGATCCGTGTTTCTAATGAACCGTGTTCACCAGTGATCCCTGCTTCTAATGAACCATGTTTACCAGTGATCCCTGCTTCTAATGAACCGTGTTTACCAGTGATCCCTGCTTCTAATGAACTGTGTTTACCAGTGATCCCTGCTTCTAATGAACTGTTTACCAGTGATCCCTGCTTCTAATGAACTGTTTACCAGTGATCCCTGCTTCTAATGAACTGTGTTTACCAGTGATCCCCGCTTCTAATGAACTGTGTTCACCAGTGATCCCCGCTTCTAATGAACTGTGTTTACCAGTGAACCCTGCTTCTAATGAACTGTTTACCAGTGATCCCTGCTTCTAATGAACCGTGTTTACCAGTGATCCCTGCTTCTAATGAACTGTTTACCAGTGATCCCTGCTTCTAATGAACTGTGTTCACCAGTGATCCGTGTTTCTAATGAACTGTGTTTACCAGTGATCCCTGCTTCTAATGAACTGTTTACCAGTGATCCGTGTTTCTAATGAACTGTTTACCAGTGATCCGTGTTTCTAATGAACTGTTTACCAGTGATCCCTGCTTCTAATGAACTGTTTACCAGTGATCCCTGCTTATAATGAACTGTTTACCAGTGATCCGTGTTTCTAATGAACTGTGTTTACCAGTGATCCGTGTTTCAAATGAACTGTTTACCAGTGATCCGTGTTTCTAATGAACTGTTTACCAGTGATCCGTGTTTCTAATGAACTGTTTACCAGTGATCCGTGTTTCTAATGAACTGTTTACCAGTGATCCCTGCTTCTAATGAACTGTTTACCAGTGTTCCGTGTTTCTAATGAACGTTTTACCAGTGATCCGTATTTCTAATGAACTGTTTACCAGTGATCCCTGCTTCTAATGAACTGTTTACCAGTGATCCGTGTTTCTAATGAACTGTTTACCAGTGAGCCGTGTTTCTAATGAACTGTTTACCAGTGATCCCTGCTTCTAATGAACTGTGTTTACCAGTGATCCGTGTTTCTAATGAACTGTTTACCAGTGATCCCTGCTTCTAATGAACTGTTTACCAGTGATCCGTGTTTCTAATGAACTGTTTACCAGTGATCCGTACTTCTAATGAACTGTTTACCAGTGATCCGTGTTTCTAATGAACTGTTTACCAGGGATCCGTGTTTCTAATGAACTGTTTACCAGTGATCCGTGTTTCTAATGAACTGTTTACCAGTGATCCGTGTTTCTAATGAGCTGTTTACCAGTGATCCGTGTTTCTAATGAACTGTTTACCAGTGATCCGTGTTTCTAATGAACTGTTTACCAGTGATCCGTGTTTCTAATGAACTGTTTACCAGTGATCCGTGTTTCTAATGAACTGTTTACCAGTGATCCGTGTTTCTAATGAACTGTTTACCAGTGATCCGTACTTCTAATGAACTGTTTACCAGTGATCCCTGCTTCTAATGAACTGTTTACCAGTGATCCGTGTTTCTAATGAACTTTTTACCAGTGATCCGGGTCACATTGTCAGCCCACCTGGGTCCTGTCAGAACCCTGCATGGAGTTGATGTTCTCAGACAGGACATTGCCTACAGGGGGCAGTGGTGCGTGTGTTTAGAGCTGGACCCACTCTGGGCCTGCTTCACTGTACTGTCAATTATCAGCTTGCCCACAAGCCCAGGATCAAACCTGGAGCCTAACCAGGCCCAGATGCTGCAGGGCTGCTTGGGCCCGGTCCGGGACAATGGTCCCTGTGTTGGACGGCAGAGTGTTACCTGGCAGGAGGGAGCCAGGAGGTTATGGAAATACCACCTGAAGAGACACTCAGCAGCATATCTGGAAACACCCAGCTGGTCCAGATACCAGGAGACTCTCAGCTGGTCCAGATACCAGGAGACTCTCAGCAGGTCCAGATACCAAGAGACTCTCAGCTGGTCCAGATACCAGGAAACTCTCAGCTGGTCCAGATACCAAGAGACTCTCAGCTGGTCCAGATACCAAGTGACTCTCAGCTGGTCCAGATACCAGGAGACTCTCAGCAGGTCCAGATACCAGGAGACTCAGCGGCAAATACCAGGAAACACCCAGTAGGTCCAGATACCAAGAGACACTCAACAGCAGATACCAGGAGACACTCAGCAGCAGATACCAGGAGACAGTAGGTCCAGATACCAGGAGACACTCAGCAGGTCCAGGCCTTCTTTCTCATGTTAGGTACTGTAGCACATTCAGTGCTACATTCTCTGCATGTTTAATGATAGCCTTCCCATGTCAGCTACTACAAGAATCAACTATGAATCATTTATTAAACTTTTTTTTTCCATATGTTACTTAATACATTTAATATAGAATAGTATTTTTAAATTGCTGGAGCTGCTGCCTCCGCGACCCGACCCCGGATAAGCGGATGAAGAAGAAGATGATGATGAAGATGATAGTATTTTTAAATGGGATAACCTTGTTTATTTATTTATCTATCTATCTATCTATCTATCTATCTATCTATCTATCTATCCTCTATTTATACAGGTTTGTCTCATTGAGGTTTGCATTTTGGTAACAGGATATAAAATACATATTAATAAACATCCTCTTATCCCAGGACATGTACATTAATACACAATGAACAAATACATGTTCAAGTACATGTACAGTAGCATAAACACGCAATATGACAAGAGACTGTGAAGGCAAGGTAGGATTTAGTTAATGTACATTCATCAGTGATATGTTCAGCTGCTTTGAATTGGTGCAATTTAACATCATGTTTTCCTATGAGGTGGCCCCATAGCTCTCTATCTGGCTATGGGACAGGAAGAGAGGAGGACGAGGACAGGAAATGAAGGGTGATAGTAGAACCCTGGAGCCCATGCAGTCACAGGCAGACATGTTGCCCGGAGGTGGGTGTTGACTCGGGTCCAGCTTCAGCAATGGAATCCTTATCTCCACTTCAGTTCTGAATGATGGAGGTCAAGCAGAACTGACCCCAACCCTGACGCCGCTGACCCCAGGTCACAACCCTTGAGTTCAGTATTGATGCTGACTGATGTTTCTAGACAGAGATTTCGGCCTAGCAGAGACCTGCCCTGCCCAGTCAAGTCTCCAAGGGTGGACTCAAAGTTATGGAAGGCGGTTGGTTGGTAACAAATTGACTCTTTATTTTGTTGGGCTGAGTTTATGGCAAGGCCTTTCTCTCTCTGCGGTTTCTGCTCTGAATGTCATGCCGTCTCAATGGCAGTAGTGTACACACTTACCCCCGCAAAGTTATTATTACCGCCCGTCGCATGGCAGTACCTGGAGCAAGCGCCGCGCCACGTTCGCACAAAGGCAATGTTCTTGCCCCTGCATGCCGGCTAGCGAGGCAGACCACATTTCCTCTAGGCTTTTCCAAACATCCTGAGAACAGAATACAGCCCGGACGACTGGCCCCTGAATGTGCTGCGCTCACCTTTTAAAAAGAGCAGCGGCCAAGTGAGCGCTGAGGTTTTATACCACAGCCCAAGAGTGTTTATGTGTGTGTGTCTGTATCCAGTGTGAGTGTGTACAGTATGTGTCCAGTGTGAGTGTGTGTTTATGTGTGTGTCTATATCCAGTGTGAGAGCATATATATGTCCAGTGTGAGTGTGTGTATGTGTGTCTACAGTATGTCCAGTGTTTGTATATCTGTGTCCAGTGTAAGTGTGTGTTTATGTGAGTGTCTGTATCCAGTGTGAGTGTGCGTTTATTTGGGTGTTTGTGTCTGGCTGTATGAGTGTGTATTTATGTTTGTGTCTATGTCCTGAGCTTTAACCTAAAGCTAAACACTGAGAACACTCCCCTGTTAGGGTGCTAGACATCGCCTCACACACCAGCACTCCTACCACCCTGGACATCGCCTCACACACCAGCACTCCTACCACCCTGGACATCGCCTCACACACCAGCACTCCTACCACCCTGGACATCGCCTCACACACAAGCACTCCTACCACCCTGGACATCGCCTCACACACCAGCACTGCTCACACATCGCCTCACACACCAGCACTCCTACCACCCTGCCTGTAGTCAGGGCTGGAGTCCAAAACCTGGGACAGAGAGAGAGAGAGAGACAGAGAGAGAGAGAGAGAGACAGAGAGAGAGAGACAGAGAGAGAGACAGAGAAAGAGAGAGAGAAAGAGAGAGAGAGAGACAGAGAGAGAGAGAGAGGGAGACAGAGAGAGAGAGACAGAAAGAGAGAGAGAGAGACAGAGAGAGACAGAAAGAGAGAGAGTGACAGAGAGAGAGAGAGAGAGAGAGAGACAGAGAGAGAGCCAGAGACAGAGAGATGTGTAGAGAGAGAGAGTATGTGTGTGTGTGTGTGTGTGTGTGTGTGTGTGTGTGTGCGTATGAGTTCTCTACCATATCCTCCACTGTCTCCCCTGGACAAAGTCTTCATCCCACACATTCACAGCTACCCAGCAGCCTCAGCGCTCTGAGCAAACCTGGACGAATGGACGGGATCCTGTCCAGTTTATGTCCAGTCTGCGACAGGCCCACTTTATCCAATCCCCCATGTTAATTCATCATGTCCGCCCGGGCTGGACCACGGGAGTAACTGAGCCACAGGTACAGGGGAGAAATACTCACACATACAAAAACACAGACTCCTATTTCAAACCACCAGAGGCCAGTCTGCCTGCCAAATTTCAAAAGTTAACCCTAGTTTTGGCATCTAATTATTCCTACAGCACAGTCTTAGATAAATTTATGACACCAGAGAAGTTGGCTTGTCCTGTGGCATTATAAATTAGACGGGCAAAGGATTTTAGAGTCAGAATTCATTCGGTATTGAATCAAACACGGTGTGCAGGTTCCCAGGGTACATCTGAGACAACACATGTCTGATTCAGGTCCAGTTTCATTTGTTACTGTTTCACACAAAGACAATGTTACATGAGATTTTTTTTTTTTTTTTCCATACAGGTAGGTACAGGCAAATTAACCAGGTTCAATCTGTAGGATTGATTGCGTATTTTCTTACCATGCACTGTATGTTGATGTTATTGAGTTTTCCCAGTTCAACGTGTTCATTTTGATGTCCTTTGCCCAAAAAAACAAAATCTTACTTTGCACCTTTCGATTGAGTTCATGGAACCTAACAGTGACCCATATGACATTCAACCAGCAAGGATAATGGAAGATGCGCGTGATTACTGAAGAAGACCATGTGTTACTGTAGGCTATAATTAGGACTTTGAACCCCATGTTATTTATGAGTTTTACATAGACCGTCTGGCCATCTAGTCAATCTGCCCTTTTCACCTTTTAGCTAAGAGTGTTTCATAGAAAGCTTGAGTAAACTCTCTTTTTAAATGACCTAATGCAAAGCTTGACTTTTAGTGCCTCTTTATGTGGTATGACTCAATGGTGGAAAGACCAAGGAAGATTTGAGAAGAAATATTGCACTTAAATGAGTTTAGACAGCATGACATCAGAAGCTAATTAAGCAGCTTTGCGTTGGAATTCCGTTTCCAATTCCTGAGTTCAGGTTCGCGGAGTTTTCAGAGCACCTGCAGGTCTGTGTGTGTGTGAAGTATTTTCACTGGACGGCGTTCAAACTTTGAAGGAAAAAAAAAAACTGCGGCAGCATTACGCCATTCTTCCCTCTTGGAAAAAGTGGGATTTAAACAGCTCTCTTACAAGATATCCAGCAGAATAGTAGGAGTCTAAGGGAAGTCCAGTTTTCTCCTCCATGCGAGGCATTTTCACGGACATCCCTACTTTGGAGAGCGGGACCTGCGGCATGAGATTCGCTTCACTATGGTTCTGGATAGCGGATCTGAGAGTAACGGTTTGCATGGTCTCTTTTACCCTAGAATACTCAATTCTAGTCCATATCTCCACTGTTCCAACCTTGTTCATGTTTACCTATTTCAAACGGGAAAAGCCAGTGCGCATTTCTCCCTGGGAACTTTACAAAGGTAGAACGGAGGATGAAAGTTCTGCGACGTGTCCCTCTTTTATTGGGGTGCTGGACTGTCTTATACCTGGACCTCATCCTCGCGGCTCTCAGCCATACCGGGGCAGAACAGCGCCGAGGCGAGGAGCACACAGGCGGAGCAGGTGACCGCACTCAACCGGGAACCGGATCAACGGCCAGGTTGGCAGTGGGAAATTACGGCGCAGCGGGGTGGAAGTCTCCAAACGCTGCGAGGATCACGCGCATTCGAACAGGACCCCCGCTGATTAGGGGTGAGGCGACGAAGGGCAAGCCTACGGCGTCCGTTTTAGTACCGCGCGGGGTAACCGGCGGCACCCGCGCTCGTGGGGCTATCAATTTAGGACGCAAGGAGGCTGCACGCTCTTGGGTACCCGGGGATGCTAGCAGGGCGCCCGCTGCGCCCGCTCCACTGGCACTGAGCGCGTACACTGGCAAAGGCACCGGCACACCCGGGAAAAATACAGGAAAACCTGTCGCCAGAGCTACAACACCAGCGCGCACGGGACCGAATAAAGCTGTCGCTGCGCAAAAGCACGTCGCTCCGGTGGCTCAGAGGAGTGGCAAATTGACGGGCAAACCGAGCGACAGAGATTCTCCCAAGCACCCGCTGGTGACACCGCACGACTACATGCTGTCCCTGTACTGGTCGCTGTCTACCGGAGAGGTGAACACGAGCGCGCTGCACGAGGCGGGCTCCGCCAACACCATCACCAGCTTCGTGGATAAAGGACAAGGTAACAGATTTATGAACCCTTGCGGAATTAATTTCTGATACCTGCTTTTAAAGGTAGAACGAGAAAATGTGATCATCATTAGTCTATTTATGCCCTATAATTACCTCCAGATGTTTTAGCTGTGTGGACTTCAGTGGGTCTGTAACACTGACCACCTCGGGGAGGTTTATCTCGGGGTCAACTGGAGGCAAACCAGAAGAAGCAGACCTCTAGACAGCCAGGCTGTGGTGTCTAACCATTCTCAGCTCCTCAGCAGCTGCTCTGAGCAGATCTCAGGTCAGACGTGTTCCTTGCCTGACATGACAGCAGGGAAACCTGAATCTGATACTTGAAAGACTCTCTCTCTCTCGGAGTCTGTACATGTGGGACTTCTTTATTGGTTTCATTTGTCAAGGTTAACTTAATCCAGTGCACCACGGGTATAGGACAGTATTTGCAAATAGTATTTCACCCAGGTCTGTATATCTGGTCATTTGATGTAATGGTTTTGAACCCGGGTGTCCTGGTTGTGTCAGGGTCTCCTGGTTGTGTCAGGGTCTCCTGGTTGTGTCAGGGTCTCCTGGTTGTGTCAGGGTCTCCTGGTTGTGTCAGGGTCCCCTGGTTGTGTCAGGGTCTCCTGGTTGTGTCAGGGTCTCCTGGTTGTGTCAGGGTCTCCTGGTTGTGTCAGGGTGTCCTGGTTGTGTCAGGGTCTCCTGGTTGTGTCAGGGTCTCCTGGTTGTGTCAGGGTGTCCTGGTTGTGTCAGGGTCTCCTGGTTGTGTCAGGGTCTCCTGGTTGTGTCAGGGACTCCTGGTTGTGTCAGGGTCTCCTGGTTGTGTCAGGGTGTCCTGGTTGTGTCAGGGTCTCCTGGTTGTGTCAGGGTATCCTGGTTGTGTCAGGGTGTCCTGGTTGTGTCAGGGTCTCCTGGTTGTGTCAGGGTCTCCTGGTTGTGTCAGGGTGTCCTGGCCATCTGGTGCGCCAGAAGTCTTCAGAGAGTCAATAAACCAGCCTCCCGGTGATGTTATCTTTATCGTGTAAAACTGTTTAAAATGATGTTTAAACAACGTGGGTTTAATATTTCTAGCTGCTAAAGGTTTACATTTCAAGCACTTAATGTACTTTTAATTCACACTTTATTTGTGTAGCACGTCCTCAGACCCCCTGGCCTAGGGGGGAGGGGCAGGTGGGGGCAGCTGACAACCGCCGTCACTTTCCTGTAACTGGACTCCTCTTTTACTCCCCCCCACCTGAACCATAACCCCCAGCCCTTTTACTACCCCCCCCACCCGAACCCTAACCCCCGGCCCTTTTACTACCCCCCCCACCCGAACCCCCGGCCCTTTTACTACCCCCCCCAACCCGAACCATAACCCCCGGCCATTTTACTACCCCCCCCCCAACCCGAACCATAACCCCCGGCCATTTTACTACCCCCCCCCAACCCGAACCATAACCCCCGGCCCTTTTACTACCCCCCCCCCCCCCCCCACCCAAACCGTAACTCCCGGCCCTTTTACTACCACCCCCCCCACCTGAACCATAACCCCTGTCCCTTTTACTATCCCCCCCCCACCCAAACCGTAACCCCGGCCCTTTTACTACCCCCCCAACCCGAACCATAACCCCGGCCCTTTTACTACCCCCCCCCCCCCAACCCGAACTATAACCCGGCCCTTTTACTACCCCCCCCCCCCCCGGCCCTTTTACTACCCCCCCCAACCCGAACCATAACCCCGGCCCTTTTACTACACCCCCAACCCGAACCATAACCCGGGCCCTTTTACTACCCCCCCCCCCAACCCGAACCATAACCCGGCCCTTTTACTACCCCCCCCCCCCACCCCCCCACCCGAACCGTAACCCCGGCCCTTTTTCCTCCCTCTATTCATTTTTTTTCTGCCATTTATTACTTCTTCTCCATCTTCTGTCTCTTTTTATCTCTGGTTTAGCTCAGCGAGCCACAAGTCCCTCCAAACAGACATGGTCCTCCTCCTCCCTCTCTGGGTGAGGACCGGGGTATTCAGGTGGTTTGAGCTGCGTTCTTAGCCGATGCCATATGACGTACTGGTGGGTCTAGTGGTGAATAGCTGCAGGTCGATAATAACGCTCTGTTTACAGTTCGATGTGGTCTGCAGTTTGCAAATGTCTGGTTTTAATGTACTTTTGAACGCACATTGTGTCTGTTTCTGGGTGGAAAACGCTGGCTTTCATTTGTAATATGGGCTTCACTCACTGCTGCTTTCCCTCACCGACAACAAAGAAAAACATGTGTCTCCTATGTGTGTGTGTGTGTGTGAGTGAGTGTGTGTGTGTGAGTGTGTGTGCGCGTGCGTTTGTTTATGCATGTGTATGTGTGTGCCTGTGCGTGTATGTGTGTCATTTGTGTGTGCCTGTGTGTGTTTGTGTGTGTGTTTATGTCTGTGTGTGTGTGTGTTTGTACATATGTGTAAGTGTGTGCCTGTGTGTGTTTGTTTATGTCTGTGTTTGTGTGTTTATGTACATATGTGTGTGTGTGTGTGTGTTACACCTGATCCGTCACATTATCACGTATGTGGGAACGTGTCAATATTAGGGTTCCTCCTGCCCTGACTCTGTCCTTCTCTCTGTTCCCCCTCCTAACCCTCACCCTCCAGATGAGCGGCAGCCGCAGCTGAGGAGGCAGAAGTACTCCTTCAACATCAGCTCCCTGGAGAAGGAGGGGCTCCTGGGGGCGGAGCTTCGCATTCTCAGGAAGCGTCCGTCCGATCCGCGCAGGGCCCTCCCCGTGGGCGTGTCCGGCCCCTCCTCGCTGAGCCTGAAGCTCTTCACCTGCGCCTCTGGTAAACAGCGGCCCACGCTGCTGCACACGCGGCCGGTGGAGGAGCACGGCGCCCAGAGGTGGGAGGTGTTCGACATCTGGAAGTTGTTCCGGAGCTTCAGGAACACGGCGCAGCTCTGCCTGGAGCTGGAGGCGCAGGAGCGCGGGGGAGGCCGGCCGGTGGACCTGAGGGCCCTGGGGTTCAGCCGCCTGGGCCGGCAGACCAAGGAGAAGGCCTTCTTCCTCGTCTTCGGACGCACCAAGAAGCGAGACCTCTTCTACAATGAGATCAAGGCGCGGTCGGGCCACGACAACAAGACCGTCTACGAGTACCTGTTCACCCAGAGGCGCATGCGGCGCGCCCCGGCCATTAGGGGGGGCAAGAAGACCCCCCAGCACCAGACCAAGGCCCCAGCCAAACCACGCTGCCACCGGCGACAGCTGCACGTCAACTTCAAGGAGATGGGCTGGGACGACTGGATCATCGCCCCTCTGGAGTACGAGGCCTTCCACTGCGACGGCGTGTGCGACTTCCCTATTCGCTCACACCTGGAGCCCACCAATCACGCGATCATACAGACCCTCATGAACTCCATGGACCCCGATTCGACCCCGCCCACCTGCTGCGTGCCCACACGTCTCAGTCCAATCAGCATCCTCTATATTGACTCAGCCAATAACGTGGTGTATAAACAGTATGAAGACATGGTGGTGGAGTCGTGTGGCTGCAGGTAGCGATGGAGAGAGAAATGGAGAGAGAGATAGAGAGAGAGAAGGAGAGAGAGACCTTGGATCTGTTCAGTTCTGTGATCTGTCCATATTGTACCATAGATATAGGAAGAGACAAAGAGGGACCGGGGACTCTCAACTGAACACTCACCTGAGCACTCAACTGAACACTCACCTGAGCACTCAACTGAACACTCATCTGAACACTCAACTGAACACTCAACTGAACACTCAACTGAACACTCAACTGAACACTCAACTGAACACTCACCTGAACACTCAACTGAACACTCAACTGAACACTCAACACTCCGGTTGAGTTATATATGGTATATTTGGAGTTCCAAATGATGTTGAAACTAGCTGTTAGGGGTCAAACACATATACACACGAGGGACATATACAAGAAACGACAGAGACTCTTGAGGAGAAACGTATGAAATATCCACTGAAGCCTTGGGAGGAGATCTGAGGAAACTAAGATGAAATAAAGTAGATCTGTTGTCAAATCTGTCCTTTTAAATCTTTTGCTTTTCACAATGATACCCAATAATGCCAATAAAGTATTGTTAGTTACTCAAAGTATATTCATGGACTGAACAGGATCTCATATTATCACTGAATCATTATCTCATGGTTAAAACCACACTAACATTTTAATCATTTCAAAGAGTTAAACCAAATGTTTGACAGTCATTCTTTAGGATAAAGCAGTAAGTAAAGATCATGGATCCATTCACACGTCATAATTTGCATTAATTTACATTTCATATCATTTAATAAAAAACACTTAACTTTGAAGCATTTTTGGCTGCAGTTCCACACGTTCACCAGCAGGTGTTTGTCTGCAGGCCACGCCCCTCAGTCACCGGAGAAGCACAGCTGCATGTCGGCATGTCAGAATGTCCTGTCTGTCCTGGAACCATGATGGAAGCATTTCCTTTAATCACACATAGCATGCCAGAGGGATTGCCATCTTAGACTCAACTGCCGGAAGAGGAGAGAGGAGAGGATGAGAGAGGATGAGAGAGGAGAGGAGAGGAGGAGAGAGGAGGAGAGAGGAGAGGAGAGGAGAGGAGGAGAGAGGAGAGGACGAGAGAGGAGAGGAGAGGAAGAGAGAGGAGAGGAGCGAGGAGGAGAGAGGAAAGGAGGGGAGAGGAGGAGAGAGGAGGAGGAGAGGAGGAGAGAGGAGGGGAGAGGAGAGGAGAGGAGAGGAGAGGAGAGGAGAGGAGAGGAGAGGAGAGGAGAGGAGAGGAGAGGAGAGGAGAGGAGAGGAGAGGAGAGGAGAGGAGAGGAGAGGAGAGGAGAGGAGGAAGGAAAGAGGAGAAGTGGGGGGGTGGATAGGAGAAGAGGAAGATTTACAAGTTTTTTGAAAGAACAGAAGTTTGTAAATCGCTTGATCAGATGTCTATGATAAGGTTCAAATGTTATGAGTTACAGCATAGATTCCTCCACAGAGCAGTTCATATACCAGTAACATCATGCATTGAATGAAAACCATTGTCAAATATTGTCAATACAGTTATATAGAGTATTACTTTTAAGATGTAAACTTCAAATACTGTGTATCATGGCTTTGAATTAAATGTACCTATGTTTGTTAAAGATCATGTATTTCTGTGAATATTTTATTGAATTTTAACCAAGCAGAAACCAGACAAAGTCATCAGGACATTGAGAAACAATATTCCCTTCAGATTGGCATCTGGTGTTAATTATGACACATTTCCACGTTAGTCCGTAATGATTGGGGAGAGATTAGGAAAGGGAGTAATCTGAGTCCTGTTTGGTGAGAGATTAGGAAAGGGAGTAATCTGAGTCCTGTTTGGTGAGAGATTAGGAAAGGGAGTAATCTGAGTCCTGTTTGGTGAGAGATTAGGAAAGGGAGTAATCTGAGTCATAATCTGAGTCCTGTTTGGTGAGAGATTAGGAAAGGGAGTAATCTGAGTCCTGTTTGGTGAGAGATTAGGAAAGGGAGTAATCTGAGTCATAATCTGAGTCCTGTTTGGTGAGAGATTAGGAAAGGGAGTAATCTGAGTCCTGTTTGGTGAGAGATTAGGAAAGGGAGTAATCTGAGTCATAATCTGAGTCCTGTTTGGTGAGAGATTAGGAAAGGGAGTAATCTGAGTCCTGTTTGGTGAGAGATTAGGAAAGGGAGTAATCTGAGTCCTGTTTGGTGAGGGATTAGGAAAGGGAGTAATCTGAGTCCTGTTTGGTGAGAGATTAAGAAAGGGAGTAATCTGAGTCCTGTTTGGTGAGAGATTAAGAAAGGGAGTAATCTGAGTCCTGTTTGGTGAGAGCGAGTCGTGGTCTTGTGATTTACAACAACAGCGATGGTATTAGGATGTGACAGGAAATGAAACATAACGCACAATTGACTTTACGATCCCCTCTGTCTTGGTGAACTCCTGTAGTGCCCCTGACAAGGGCTCAGTACAATGGATTCAGATGCACAATAGGCAGTAAAAGTTGAGTTTGATATACATTCTAATATGCCTGGAGAACATTCCCCACCAGGCCTCATCCTAATCAGATTACTGTGTGAGGGAGACTGGGGCTCCTCAAGACTCAGATGAAATGTGTTCTAAAGCAGAAACATGGATTGTTTACCAGATCGGGTTTCCCTGTCACTGTTTGCGGCCCGAGATTGTGGCAAAGTGTCAAACTGAATCCAATTGTACAGGATCACGTCTTTATTGAAGAGAGAGAGGGCTATTGTGTTT
>NC_140244.1:8684224-8699224 GCF_949987555.1 Borostomias antarcticus
ACAAAAACAGGTTAATATGCAAGCCGGTTTTCATTGCTAAATCAAAGCGGGGAGAGCCGGGAACGTGCGTGGACGCGCGTCGGACAGAAAAGCACAACTGCGCAAGTACAAAAGTCACCGGAAATAGCAAAATGACTACAAATCTAGCCAAGATGGCGCGGTTCAATAGGCCTTCACTTTAGATTTCGAATCCTGGGGGCTTGGAAGAGATGGTTGTTGTATGTTTGGTGAAAGTAGTACTGTTTACAAGTGGGGGGGGGGAGTTTAGCCATTCGTTTATTTACAAGTTTGTGCAAGTCCCTTTACTGCCATCTGGTGGCATTTATTGGTAAATAAAGTCAGTGATAGCAGCTTTAACTTTCACTTTCACTTGGTAACAAAAAATTTCCAAGCAAGAGCGCAAGGTTACTGTTTTGTTGCAGCTTGTGATGTGATTTTATCCCCCTGATAAACTGAACCATTACGTTTTCATGCCTAAGCTTAACCTGACCCTTGCAGTTGTAATTGTCTCTTTCACTTTTCCTAAAGGCCATTTCACATCAGCTCGTCAGTTGGCTGAGACCAGTGGTGGTGAACATCTCATCGGGTGATTTTGGATCTGAACGTGAAAGGTACGACTCCGTTTTTGACTGCCTAAATTGAATACTATTGAATCATGAGATGTAAAGCCTATAGTGAATAACAAATAGCTTATTCACAACAAGATTCAAGTTGCAGCCTAAACAGTTTTCACTTTGCTGTAGTAATCACATGTTGACCCATTTGGTAGGCTACACCTGTTACAAATCTTCTGCCTTTGTCACATCTTTGCTTCCTCCACCATCAACAAGCCTAAACCCTGAGACCGCTCTACCTTTAGCCTACGCTTGGACATCTTGTCTTATTCCAGCTGTGTTTAAACTTGACTTGTCTTTTTGTCATGCAGCTCTTGCCAGCTTTTACTACTATTTTTACCTGCTATACAGCGCAATTCCGTCTCTGGTCTAAACAGCGATTGGCGCTCACTGAGGCCACCTTATGGTCTGGAATGTTGTTTATTCATGCATGTCCTGAATGAAAAGTATACAAATTAGCAGCCAACTGGGCAGTGCAGTGAATACATCATCAACCTGACTGACTGACTGACTGACTGACTGACTGAGGTCAACTTTGGTCAAGGGCAGTGAGGTGCACTGGGCCAGCTGACCGGCTGTTGTGAATTGGGCTTAACCTTGACCCCAAACCAGTCAGCAAAGAAAAATGCATGTATCATTTCCGAAAACGATGCCAGTGAACATAATTTGTTGAATCATTTTGAGTATAATTTATGTAAAGAAGGAAGAAAAGTGGACCCAGAACTCCCCCATGCGGGACACCATTATCCACTGTCTTAAATACTACTGTAGCAAGTAGAGTAACTGGTAGGGCAGAAGCTTGGGACACAAGTGCTTAAGAAGGTAGGGATACACAGAAGCACATGTCAGACACACTGGTCCCTGTTGGAGTTGCCTTCCAGACTGTGTCAATCAGAGGGGATTAGTCACGGTTCTTGGCCCCAGTAGGAAGGGAGGCGTGAGGGTCTAGCAGTAGGTGAGTAGGAAGGGAGGCGTGAGGGTCTAGCAGTAGGTGAGTAGGAAGGGAGGCGTGAGGGTCTAGCAGTAGGTGAGTAGGAAGGGAGGCGTGAGGGTCTAGCAGTAGGTGGCGCCGGTGAGGCGGCTGGGCTAGCCGGTTTAGCCACTCCCAACTGGAACCCAGGACTGCTAGATGCTGCTTTGCCTACGCTAGATTTAGGGATAACACTTTAGAATAACTCTCTTAAAAAATAGATAATAGATCATTCAGAAACGGTTTGTTAATAGTTATTCATGATGTGTTAAAAAACCACAAATATAACTTAACAAATATATTTACTAACCTTTACAAAATGATTTGTTACTCACTTTTAAACATGTATTGATTAGTGTTTAGATGGGTCCCCTGATGGAAGGCCAGATGTGGCCAGCTGTAGGTGGATCAACTATTAACAAATACTTAACAAATCATTAGTAAGTAGTTTACTAATCACTTGTTCATGATCTATTAACTATTTATAAGGTGCAGATTCAAACAATCAACCAATTATTAACAAACATTTAACAAGTCATTAATAAATCATTAACTAACAGTGATCAGATGATCTATTGCCTATAAGATATTGTTGTTAATTATTCACCGACTATTAAAAAATGTTTAACACATCATGAATAACTATTAACTAACAGTTTCTGAATGATCTATTATCTAAGGTGTAGTTTTAAATCATTAACCATTAACAGACACTTAATAAGTCATTAATAACTCATTAATTAACAGTTTGTGGATGATCTATTATCTATTCATAAGGTGTAGTTTTAAATCATTAACAGGCTATTAACAAGTGTTTAACACATCAAGAAATCCCAATGATAATGGAGGAACCTCCGTTTGTGAGTCAAGTGCCCCTGCTTTGTCTAAAGATCTGCTCGTGAGCCAAGCGCTTCTTCCTTGTCTGACGGACCTGACGTTGCTGCCGAATGTAATGTTAACAACAACGCAGTTGGTTTCCAAAGACCGTTGGCAGAGAGTGAGAGGGCTCAGATGGTTGCTGATATGGATCATCTGAGACGAGAGGAAGATGAAGCAAGAAGAGAGAGTGATGAAGCAAGAGGAGGGAGTGATGCTGCAAAGGAAAATTGGACCAGAGAGCGCCTGAGTGTCGATGTCGTGAGGGGATGATAATGCATGCAAATCCATGACTGGGCTCTGGGCTCTGCTGCGCAGTTCAACAGAATAACCACATCTGGATGAATAGTCGCCTATTAGACAGGTAGAGTACACATCCTGGGCAAGATGACATGTTCTCTGAATTAAAAGTCCAAGTTGAGGAACACAGTCACAGAGACAGCATGGATACTCTTTACAGATATTCAACACATTTGGATTATGTTATATATATATATGTTATATATATATATATATATATATATATATATATATATATATATATATATATATATATATATATATATATGTTCGATTTTTGTAAAGGGGGGAACAACCCAAGAAAGAGAAGAGAAGCACCCTAAGCAGAGGACACAAGACTGCCAAGGACACTGAGGCCCAAGCACACTGAGGAGTTTATAGTCTAGTAATGTGTTAATGTGTGCAGTAAGTGTAGTGTAGTGTTGATGTAGAGGAAATAGTGATTGTGTAGACTAGATGTTGAAAATGATTCCACATTGTATTTAATCATGTTTCATGTTCTTTCCTATATGTTATAGTAATAGTGTTTTGTATTTTTTATAGTTTGTAAATTATGTTTATAGTTTAATAAATGTGTGAAGATCTGTCTATTACTGAGGTTTTATTGTACCCTAGCCCTACTAAATGCACTCTGATATCCTAGGTAGAGAGACAGAGGGAGAGAGAGACCTTGCTGCTTTCTTATCTATCAATCAATGTCTCATTATTTTATCCACTGACACATTCAACAGCTGCACATGCTGATCTAATAGGAGTCAGAGCATCACTCGTCTGTATCACTTCCTCCTGCTACTTGCCCACTCTGACATCACACCCAGGTCCTCTGATCTGCATTCACACATGACCACCTGTCATAAACAGTTACGCCTCTGAAAAGCTCACTCTTCCATGGTGCAAGTGGCTGATATTTATACGGAGTGTTGGTTACACCAACAAAATGCATTCATGCGTGGAGGTGTGTGCTCTCTGAGAACCCTTCCTAGTTTTCTTCTGCTATTAGTCAACGGCTAGAGTCATTTATTTTCCCCACAAAAAGGAGCAGGCATGTTGCAAGTTGCAAGCCAAAGTTCCCGGATGTGCTGGTCTGATAGGCTTGGCTAGGTAGCGTGCTAGCGCCCCACCCAAGCCCCCAGGATCAGCTTGGCGCATTGAAGCCACCATGGGCTTTCAGGCCAAGCCCGGTATTGCAAGTCAAGTCACGGCATGCGGCCCAAGAACCTTATTTCCCATGTTAGTGGATGATGATAGATAGGGCTAGAAAAGGAAAACAAAATTTTTCTGGGTATCATTCAGCATCAGAGACCAATCTTATCAATATAAACTTTTAATTCAATGGGGTTTTGGGGTTTTTGAAGCCACCAATACCTGTATCGAGCCATTTAAACATGTGCTGTGCACGAGCCTCGGGGACGCGCTGGTCGCGCGTTCGTGAGTCCTGCGAGCTCGGCGGAAAACACGTGACCATAGGAAGACCCGCCCTACTGTGCCTCTGATTGGATAGGAAGTCATGTAATGACGTCGGCTAACATTTGCTATGCTTTAGCAATGAAGCTTATGATCATGCTAATCATAGATATGAACGTATTTCTATGATGCAAATGATCATGACATGTGGTTACTTTAGGACATCGTTGGAAAAGATCTAGAGGGTAAGTGGGTCAATGTTGAATAACTTAGCTAACATTATCTAATGTTACATTTCTTTATATTAACATCAACTATATTGATAGGCTAGGGAGCTATGCTAACGGTAGCTAATGCTAACGGCTTAGGGTTAACGTTAGTTAATGCTAACGTTACGTTCGGAGGTCTCAGATGTATTTCAATTTTAACAATGTTGAGCATGATCAATGTGACATTGTTCATACATTGATTACAGTCTGTAATCTTGTCTGGCATTATTTAGCTATAGTGGGCTGATGCTTGCTGCTGCTACTATAGCATTTGCCACATTATACATCAAATTAATCAAGCATAGTTAGTGTTATTACCTGAAGGCATTATTAACATTGCAAGTAAGCATGCCATGTATATGCCATGCCTGGAAATCAAATTAATAGTGTAATTATTCCCCATCATAGCTCATTGTACACTGATATAATCATTCTCCTTGCCTTTGCTAATACTCATCTCTTTTATCAAACTTTGTGCTAGGAAAGAAATCTGGCTGTGATTCGGCGCTAGTGCTCATCCAGGCTGTTGTCATCTCCCGCCTGGACTCCTGCAACTCCCTACTTGCTGCCATCCTGCAGCGTTGGCCATCAGACTCCTGGAGAAAGCTGCTGCTAATCCCGTGTTCAACGGCCCCATGCTCTTCCACACAACTTCCCTACTCCGTTCTCTGCACTGGCTCCCTGCGCTGTCCCATCCAGTTTAGGACTGTGATGCAAGCCTACAGGGCAAATGAACAGCTCCCTCCGACCTCCAGGCTGTGGTCAAGCTCTGCTGCCTTGAGGTGATTGGTTCCCCAGTTGCTCCAAGCCCCCCTACGGCAGATTGGCCTGGCCATGGCTTTTTTCTGTCCTGGCCTCACAATGGTGGGAACTGTCCACTGATGTCAGTACAGCAGAGTCGCTGCCCATCTTTCGCCGCATGCTGAAAATTCACCTGTTCAAGATGTGCCCTGGACCCTTCCTTTTAACACCTATTTTATTTGTTCTTGTACTTTGTCTTTAGCAACAGGTTAAGCTCTTAGACGCTTGTTTAGAAAGGAGATGCACTTATGAGTTCTAGCGAGCAGTGGTACTGTAGTGAAGCTGCAGTGTCACTAATGAAAGACTAATGGGGTGCACCTGAACTGCGGATGCTGACAGAGGCTCTGATCACCCTCAGCTGGACTTGATTGCTGAGGGGTGGACTAAGAAAGCAGAGCCAGTCGGGCAGTCTGGGGAGCGGAGCTTCATGTCCGTCAGGGCAACTAGTCTGACGAAGCAATTGTTAACTTGCACTCACGGGAGAGGATAACATGCCTGTCTAGCCCAGCTTAAACTATGCGCCCATGTACCAGTGTGCCGACTCAGGGTGATATCTAGTGTGTTTGCAATTGAGTGTGCCTGCCTATACAGGGTGATCCAGTGTGGAATTTACTGTTTGTGTGCGCGTGTGTGTTTGTGTAAACGTTGAGTGCCATACCGAGTGCCCACCTACGTGGGGTGAATTGCTGTGATGCTGGGTGTGGCTATTCTGATACTGGAGGGACAGACCTGTCTGAGGGAGAGGTGTCACCGATTGGCCAGACTCCCATCAGGCCCACAAAGAACCTGCTGTTTCATGAGTTGGTGCAATAAATGACATGTTTTCTTAGGTTGTTGTCGAGTGTGCTGTTGTTGTTCTCAGCTCTCTTAACACCGGACTATACCAGGGACTAAAGGTGGTGGCAGCCCCTTTGCCTACAGTTAATACCCACACCTAGACCAAGGTTCATTACAGTACTCTTGCATACCTACAGTATGTTAAATGCACTTAATGAAAGTTGCTTTTTATAATTGTCTGATAAATGACTAATGTAATGCTGTTTTCTGGAGATCTCCTGTCCACCGTGGAATTCATTAGTCTGTTCTAAGGATGTACTCTTGGAAAACTACGAGCTCACATTAACTTTAGTTTATTTTCAATTAACTTGGACTGTTTCCTCTCCTTCAGTCATAAAACATGTCAAGTGTTTAAGATTTGATACCTGTTTTAAGTGATGGAGTATTAATGTACAAAACATTCATATCGGCTGGGCCTACAGTTGGTCTAAAGAAGTGACTTTCATTTACACTAAATGGACAAAAGTATTGGGACACCTACATATTACTGAACCTACAATGGTCCATAAAGGCAGTGTTGGGTGAGGTTGGTGTGGAAGAACTTGACTGGCCCGCACAGAGCCCTGACCTCAACCCCAGCGAAGCGAACACTTTTGGGATGAACTACATGAAGAAGGGAGATTGTCAGCTAGGCCCTCTAGTCCAACAGCAGTGTGACCTCACAAATGCTCTTCTGGATGAATGGGCAAAAATTCCCACAGACACACTCCAACATCTTATAGAAAGGCCTCCTAGAAGAGTGGGAGCTGTTATAGCTGCAAACGGGGACCAACTCCATATTAATGCCTATGAATTTAGAATGGGATGTCATAAAACCTCCTGTAGGTGTAATGTCCCAATTCTTTTGTCCATACAGTGTATATACAATACTGTACAGTGAAATTAAAAATGATAGGCTACCCACTCTAACATTGTTTGCATTAAAGTAAAATTAAACATTTCTAATAGTTGTGACATCCCTAGTGGGAGTGTAGTCCAGCTAGGACCTTAGCTTGGCAGCAGCACATAGAGACCAGGAGATGGTTTTCACTTTGGGGATTTTATTAAGGATAAATATATAAAGGATTTGAAAAAAAAAAAAAACAACAACATTCAAACAAAACAAGTCCCGCTTGAATTAGCTTTTTTGGGGGGGGGGGGTGACTTCCCCCCAATGATTTGACATTGATTGGGACAGCTACGTCCAACATGGAGAGGAGAGAGACCAGAACACCACGGGGTGGTAAGGCTGGGGAGGAAGAGTGGAGGGGGATACCTGTCTCCACTCTGCCCAGCTGCACCTCATCCCTCATTACTCTTAGCATTAATACCAGTCAATTTCCCTTGGTTCTCTGTAAGATCATCCAGTCATCTACCAAGTCTGCTCAGCTCTTCTGTCTGCCATATTTTGAAGTTGTTTATTGAAATTGAGTTAAAGTAGTTTGTATGGGTCAAGCATCCTCCAGTTTGTATGACTCAAGAAAGTTAAGGCTACTACTATTAAGTCTACTTTCTAGCTGACTACTATTTCTAGTGGTTAAGGCATACACTGGTGACATGTTTTTAATTGTTGTAACAGTGATCACTGTCTTTGTGATATTTTCTGATGACCAAGCCTTTGATCTAAGCAGAGCCTTAGCACATTATGGAGGAACCATGTCCCTTTCTTTTACCGATCCCTGAGAGCAAGACCTGTGAATGTCCTGAACAGTGTGGTGGCCACATTTGTTGGGAATTTGGGTGGAAACAGTGTGGAACATCATTGCATAGTTTGACTGCCATTTCATACCAACATTAAGAGAAAGTGGAGAAGTAGGCTATACCTAGAAAATACTATAGTTGTGCAATTCGTTTGTACAGTCTGTAGTTAAATGGTTAAAAATGGGCAAGCAATAACATTGGAGGGAAATGTATACTGACACTGATGATTGTTTCAGAAATGGTCTGAGACAAAATAATGAAATGTTATACATCAGTATTGTGAAACACTGAACATATTTTAATGACTGACAAGGAGAGAGGAAACAGTCAAAGTTAATCAATAATAACTAGGCTCACTATGAACAGTGTGTATTTTTGGCTCTGTTCTGACATCAGTGCACAGTTCATTCCACCACTGTGAGGCCAGGACAGAAAAAAGCCATGGCCAGGCCAATCTGCCGTAGGGGGGCTTGGAGCAACTGGGGAACCAATCACCTCAAGGCAGCAGAGCTTGACCACAGCCTGGAGGTCGGAGGGAGCTGTTCATTTGCCCTGTAGGCTTGAACCACAGTCCTAAACTGGATGGGACAGCGCAGGGAGCCAGTGCAGAGAACGGAGTAGGGAAGTTGTGTGGAAGAGCATGGGGCCGTTGAACACGGGATTAGCAGCAGCTTTCTCCAGGAGTCTGATGGCCAACGCTGCAGGATGGCAGCAAGTAGGGAGTTGCAGGAGTCCAGGCGGGAGATGACAACAGCCTGGATGAGCACTAGTGACGAATCACAGCCAGATTTCTTTCCTAGCACAAAGTTTGATAAAAGAGATGAGTATTAGCAAAGGCAAGGAGAATGCTTATATCAGTGTACAATGAGCTATGATGGGGATTAATTACACTATTAATTTGATTTCCAGGCATGGCATATACATGGCATGCTTACTTGCAATGGTAATAATGCCTTCAGGTAATAACACTAACTATGCTTGATTAATTTGATGTATAATGTGGCAAATGCTATAGTAGCAGCAGCAAGCATCAGCCCACTATAGCTAAATAATGCCAGACAAGATTACAGACTGTAATCAATGTATGAACAATGTCACATTGATCATGCTCAACATTGTTAAAATTGAAATACATCTGAGACCTCCGAACGTAACGTTAGCATTAACTAACGTTAACCCTAAGCCGTTAGCATTAGCTACCGTTAGCATAGCTCCCTAGCCTATCAATATAGTTGATGTTAATATAAAGAAATGTAACATTAGATAATGTTAGCTAAGTTATTCAACATTGACCCACTTACCCTCTAGATCTTTTCCAACGATGTCCTAAAGTAACCACATGTCATGATCATTTGCATCATAGAAATACGTTCATATCTATGATTAGCATGATCATAAGCTTCATTGCTAAAGCATAGCAAATGTTAGCCGACGTCATTACATGACTTCCTATCCAATCAGAGGCAGAGTAGGGCGGGTCTTCCTATGGTCACGTGTTTTCCGCCGAGCTCGCAGGACTCACGAACGCGCGACCAGCGCGTCCCCGAGGCTCGTGCACAGCACATGTTTAAATGGCTCGATACAGGTATTGGTGGCTTCAAAAACCCCAAAACCCCATTGAATTAAAAGTTTATATTGATAAGATTGGTCTCTGATGCTGAATGATACGCAGAAAAATTTTGTTTTCCTTTTCTAGCCCTATCTATCATCATCCACTAACATGGGAAATAAGGTTCTTGGGCCGCATGCCGTGACTTGACTTGCAATACCGGGCTTTGGCCACTACGTCAAATGGCTTCATGCGCCGGTGAGCAACTTTCATTGAAATGAATAGGCAGCCATTTTCAATGCCGTCTCCAGTTATATTATACCTCCATGGCCCCACCAGGCTTGGCTAGGTAGCGTGCTAGTGCCCCACCAGGCTTGGCTAGGTAGCGTGCTAGTGCCCCAGCAGGCTTGGCTAGATAGCGTGCTAGTGCCCCACCAGGAGCGGCTAGGTAGCGTGCTAGTGCCCCACCTGGCTTGGCTAGATAGCGTGCTAGCGCCCCACCAGGCTAGGCTAGGTAGCGTGCTAGCGCCCCACCAGGCTAGGCTAGGTAGCGTGCTAGTGCCCCACCTGGCTTGGCTAGATAGCGTGCTAGCGCCCCACCAGGCTAGGCTAGGTAGCGTGCTAGCGCCCCACCAGGCTAGGCTAGGTAGCGTGCTAGTGCCCCACCTGGCTTGGCTAGATAGCGTGCTAGCGCCCGACCAGGCTAGGCTAGGTAGCGTGCTAGTGCCCTACCAGGAGCGGACTGGGACACAAATTTATCCCAGCCTGGTATTTGGACCCTTGACCGGCCCATTTTCAGAATGGGGAGGCAGCGTATTTTGTTAATCCAAATATCACCGTCACATAAGATTATCAGCACCAGCAGCGCGAGGCACACTCACAGGCTTTCATAAGGAAATAGCAGCTACACACACTGAAGCAATTCAGCCCATGACATCATAAAATGATCCAATGCCCCACCAACAGCACCATCTTAGAATAGAATGGAAATGGATGGAATACCAGCAGGCTAGAGGCTCGTGCATCTTTGTTATTGCAAATAATGACAAATCCAGATGACTCTGCACCAGCAGGCACACTATACAGGCTTCCACAATAATGAAATAATCCGTTATAAATAAAGTTCAAATATTATTAGTTATCAATATGCACAAAGCAATCAAGTGGGACTGCAGAAGTTGGCACCCAATACAGGCGCTCTTACAGGCCTAATAATAAATGCATCTCTCTCACTCTCTGACTCACACACACACACACACACACACACACACACACACACACACACACACACAAATGCATGGCACGACGCCCATGGATGGAATTTAAAAATATGCACCCTTGTCAGAAGACATCCCATCAGTGCACTTCTCTCTGCCACCCTGTTGATGATCCGATCCGTGTCCAAAACCACCAGAATATCCTTATCTGCTGCCTTCAGCATGAAGGTTCATGATCCTGCAACGCCTCAATTGGTTAATAAACTTTAAAAGTTGAAAAACTTTTATGTCACCAATAATATTTCATCCCGTTTATGAATGGAGTGATGTCACATAGCGAAAGCTAAACATACTGAGCGATACTATTTGTTTCAGTGAAGCATTTAACAAAGGCTGTAACGGCTTTGTACTTGTTTGAAACACACTTTTAGCCATATGGTTGGTGCTGGTGTAATTGGGGGGATAGTAACCGTGTGGAATAGTCTCTCCCCTACATTGTGACTGGAATGCTGCTGCTAGTGATGAGTAGTGTTTGATTAGCCTGGCTCAGTACTGGTGCTATCACTGGCTTTAGCAGTGGGGAAAGGATTAGCCTGACAGCAGCTAACCCTAACAGCAGCTAACCCTAACAGCAGCTAACCTAACAGCAGCTAACCATAACAGCAGCTAACCCTAACAGCAGCTAACCCTAGCAGCAGCTAACCCTTACAGCAGCTAACCCTAACAGCAGCTAACCTAACAGCAGCTAACCCTAACAGCAGCTAACCCTGACAGCAGCTCTTCTCATTTAGCTGCACCAGCCTTGAGAATCCTCTCTTACTCTTTCAGCACCTCTTGTTCTGTCTGTTTTAATGGTTTTATCCATGTTGAACCGTATTTGATGGTTTTATCCATGTTTAACCGTATTTGATAGTTTTATCCATGTTGAACCGTATTTGATGGTTTTATCCATGTTGAACCGTATTTGATGGTTTTATCATGTTTAACCGTATTTGATGGTTTTATCCATGTTTAACCGTATTTGATGGTTTTATCATGTTTAACCGTATTTGATGGTTTTATCCATGTTTAACCCTATTTGATGGTTTTATCCATGTTTAACCCTATTTGATGGTTTTATCCATGTTTAACCGTATTTGATGGTTTAATCCATGTTTAACCGTATTTGATAGCTGTTCTCTATTTTTTTCAGCAAACATAGGCCCAAATGTGCATCGGCCCTTCTGGCATTTGCACAGACTGGCATAGAACTGCTAGTCCACCTATGTGTACCACCCAGCCAGCCAATTAAGGTAACATGCTAGTACCCCGTCCAGATAGGCTAGTTAATGTGCTAGTACCCCTTCCAGATAGGCTAGTTAATGTGCTAGTACCCCGTCCAGATAGGCTAGTGAATGTGCTAGTACCATGTCCAGATAAGCAATGTGCTAGTACCCCGTCCAGATAGGCTAGTTAATGTGCTAGTGCCCCTAGGCTAGTTAATGTGCTAGTACCCCGTCCAGATAGGCTAGTTAATGTGCTAGTACCCCATCCAGATAGCGAAGCTAATGTGCTAGTGCCCCTAGGCTAGTTAATGTGCTAGTGCCCCTAGGCTAGTTAATGTGCTAGTGCCCCTTCCAGATAGGCTAGTTAATGTGCTAGTGCCCCTAGGCTAGTTAATGCGCTAGTACCCTGTCCAGATAGGCTAGTTAATGTGCTAGTGCCCCTTCCAGATAGGCTAGCTAATGTGCCAAGGGTCTCTACATCTGGCCTGTAGAGTAAACAGCTCAAGGCCGGGGCCTCTTGGCTACGTGATCTCGCTGACATTTTCAACCATTACTCGTCATTAAGAAAACACTGTTTCTCTCTCTGCAAGGTGCTAGGCAAACACAGCGCCGCCAAATACTAAAATATGTGCTCTCTCTCTCTAAAGCAATTTCCTCCAGCACAGCGTCTCTCTTGAAGGGAAGCATTAGAACGTATGAAAGAGAACAAATACACTTTTCCCGAATGCTTTGAGAGAAGGGCAAGTTTGATTGACACAATGTGTGTGTGTGTATGTGTGTGTGTGTGTGTGTGTGTGTGTGTGTGTGTGTGTGCGCACGCATGTGTGAAAAATTATTCTTACCTCTTTCTGATAGTGTTTATGTCCATAGAGAGCAGATGTGAGAGTAAGAGAGCTTTCATTGACTTGTTTAAGGGAAGGTTGACCCAATGAGGATAACAAACTAGTGGACTAGGACTGGAATAAGACTGATTATATATAACTCCCTAATAAGACTGAATATATATAACTCCCTAATAAGACTGAATATATAACTCCCTAATAAGACTGAATATATAACTCCCTAATAAGACTGATTATATATAACTCCCTAATAAGACTGAATATATAACTCCCTAATAAGACTGAATATATAACTCCCTAATAAGACTGACTATATAACTCCCTAATAAGACTGAATATATATAACTCCCTAATAAGACTGAATATATATAACTCCCTAATAAGACTGAATATATAACTCTAATAAGACTGAATATATAACTCCCTAATAAGACTGAATATATAACTCTAATAAGACTGAATATATAACTCTAATAAGACTGAATATATATAACTCTCTAATAAGACTGAATAAATAACTCCCTAATAAGACTGAATATATAACTCCCTAATAAGACTGAATATATAACTCCCTAATAAGACTGAATATATATAACTCCCTATTAATAAGACTGAATATATAACTCTAATAAGACTGAATATATAACTCCCTAATAAGACTGAATATATAACTCTAATAGACTGAATATATAACTCTAATAAGACTGAATATATAACTCTAATAAGACTGAAAATATAACTCTAATAAGTCTGAATATATAACTCTAATAAGACTGAATATATAACTCTAATAAGACTGAATATATAACTCTAATAAGACTGAATATATAACTCTAATAAGACTGAATATATACCTCTATCAGGTCTGTGTCTTAACGTTCTGTTACTATGACCTCACCTCGCTGCACCACATCCTGTGGGTTCCTCTTTCTATTAGAGGTTATTTTGGTAGAGGATCCGTAGGCTTAATCTATTACACACACACACACACACACACACACACACACACACACATCCTCCATCTCCACCTTGCAGGTGAGACAAATGTTGAATTGTGAAGCTCCTTTAAGACTCCCAGGATGCATTGTGATTGCCCAATCATCCAAACAAAGTGGTGGATGCCTGCAGGTCCATATACTACTGTACTACTGTATAGTCTCTCTCTCTCTTTCTCTCTCTCTCTCTCTCACACACACACACCACGAGAGGCTACACAGAGGACAAGATCTCTCCTTTGAGAGTTCACCTTTTCACCCCCTAAAGATGGACTCTTTCTCTTTCTGTCCTCTGTCTCCACCCCTCTCCCTCTGTCTCTCTCTCTCCCTCTGTCTCTCTCTCTCTCCCTCTGTCTCTCTCTCTCTCCCTCTGTCTCCTTTTGTCCTTCTCTCTCCATCCCTGTCCCTCTCTCTCTCTCTCTCTCTCTCTCTCTCACCCTCTCTCTCTCCATCCCTGTTCCTCTCTCTCTCTCTCTCACCCTCTCTCTCTCCATCCCTGTTCCTCTCTCTCCCTCTCTCTATCTCTCTATCTTTCTCTCCCACATCCAAGAGCTCCATACTGGGCTGCCCTCTCTCTCTCTCTCTCTCTCTCTCTCTCTCTCTCTCTGCTGCAGCAATAGCAACCAGATGGCCACCAGCACAACAACTGCCTGTCCAGGGAGATGGAGAGATGGATAGAGGAGATGGAGAGATGGATAGAGGAGATGGAGAGATGGATAGAGGAGATGGATAGATGGATAGAGAGGAGGGGGGTTGAAGCTGTGTGAAGGAGGACAAGGTGGCGAGTTGCAGAAGCACCTCAATAAAAAATAAAATAAAAATAATACCAACAATAATAAATTGTATTTGTATAACACCTTTCCTACAAAAAATGCAGCTCAAAGTGCTTCACATCAAAGACATTACAAGCACAGAGTGCTTCATGTAAAAATAGTCATAACAATAGAAATGGTGTTCGGAGAGCACAGACCTCCGCCCGTGAATGCACCTCATGTCTCTGTGTGAGCAGGACATGTTTGGTGTTGCTGCGTTCCTTAAGTCGAGAGTTTTATTCCAGTTCAAACCCTGTGTCTCTGTAACCTTCCCATGTCGAGATATGGCTGTTTCATTGTCCCCCATTGACATTGAATGGGGGAATTTTTTGTCCAAAAAAAAGTCCACAAAATGAATGGAGGTGAATGGCATGTGGACATGCTCCGTGACTCAGATCCTCTTCAAAATGTAAAACGTTCTAAGTTGGACCATGCTAGACCCCTCCACGGAGTTTCATGAAAATAGGTCTGGTTGTTTTTGTGTAATCCTCCTAACAAATAAATTAACCAACCAACCAACCAACCAACCAATGAACAAACACATGCCACTGAAAACATTAGCTCTTGCC
>NC_140244.1:8704224-8706724 GCF_949987555.1 Borostomias antarcticus
ACTGTCCTCATCCCTGTATCTACTACTGGAGAGATCAACTGTCCTCATCCCTGTATCTACTGAAGAGAGATCTCATGTCCTCATCCCTGTATCTACTGGAGAGAGATCTCATGTTCTCATCCCTGTATCTACTGGAGAGAGATCTACGGTCCTCATCCTTGTATCTACTGGAGAGAGATCTACTGTCCTCATCCCTGTATCTACTACAGGAGAGATAATGGTAGCCAGCGACTCTTTTGCAAGACTGTTATAGATCTGTTATAGATCTGTTATAGATCTGTTATAGCTCTGTTATAGATCTGTTATAGATCTGTTATAGATCTGTTATAGCTCTGTTATAGATCTGTTATAGATCTGTTATAGATCTGTTATAGCCATCATAAAAACCATCAAACCACCCGCCGCCCCCAAAGACTCCCTTGAAGGACTTTATGCCTTTAAACTTTTCCCTCACATAAGGAACGTTATTGACTTAAGGTCTAGTGAATTTAAGATGCAACTGGGTACTGTCCTCTCATGCACTGTTGTCACTGTGTCTATAATGTCAGCAGGTCCTTGTTAGGAGCATGGAGGCAGAGAACAGACCAGCCAAGCAAACTGGAGCCAGTTGTGTTCATATGAACTTGGTGCCGACAGCTCACAGACTCACAAACGCACACTACTAGCAGGCAATAAGGGTGTGCATCTCAATGAACTAGACTCTCCCACCTCCTCACCCCTCCTCTCCCACCTCCTCACCCCTCCTCTCCCACCTCCTCACCCCTCCTCCCCCACCTCCTCACCCCTCCTCCCCACCTCCTCACCCCTCCTCTCCCAGCTCCTCACCCCTCCTCTCCCACCTCCTCACCCCTCCTCTCCCACCTCCTCACCCCTCCTCACCCACCTCCTCACCCCTCCTCTCCCACCTCCTCACCCCTCCTGTCCCACCTCCTCACCCCTCCTCTCCCACCTCCTCACCCCTCCTCTCCCACCTTCTCACCCCTCCTCACCCCTCCTCTCCCACCTCCTCACCCCTCCTCTACCACCTCCTCACCCACCTCCTCACCCCTCCTCTACCACCTCCTCACCCCTCCTCTCCCACCTCCTCACCCCTCCTCTCCCACCTCCTCACCCCTCCTCACCCACCTCCTCACCCCTCCTCTCCCACCGCCTCACCCCTCCTGTCCCACCTCCTCACCCCTCCTCTCCCACCTCCTCACCCCTCCTCTCCCACCTTCTCACCCCTCCTCACCCCTCCTCTCCCACCTCCTCACCCCTCCTCTACCACCTCCTCACCCACCTCCTCACCCCTCCTCTACCACCTCCTCACCCCTCCTCTCCCACCTCCTCACCCCTCCTCACCCCTCCTCTCCCACCTCTTCACCCCTCCTCTACCACCTCCTCACCCCTTCTCTCCCACCTCCTCACCCCTCCTCTACCACCTCCTCACACCTCCTCTCCCACCTCCTCACCCCTCCTCTCTCACCTCCTCACCCCTCCTCTCCCACCTCCTCACCCCTCCTCTCCCTTTTCCTCACCCCTTCTCTCCCACCTCCTCACCCCTCCTCTCCCACCTCCTCACCCCTTCTCTCCCACCTCCTCACCCCTCCTCTACCACCTCCTCACCCCTCCTCTACCACCTCCTCACCCCTCCTCTCCCACCTCCTCACCCCTCCTCTCTCACCTCCTCACCCCTCCTCTCCCACCTCCTCACCCCTCCTCTCCCACCTCCTCACCCCTTCTCTCCCACCTCCTCACCCCTCCTCTACCACCTCCTCACCCCTCCTCTCCCACCTCCTCACCCCTCCTCTCCCACCTCCTCACCCCTTCTCTCCCACCTCCTCACCCCTCCTCTCCCACCTCCTCACCCCTCCTCTCTCACCTCCTCGGCCCTCTCATGCTTTCCTCCATCCATGTGCCCCCCCCCCTCCCTCTTACACCCATCGTCAAACCCTTTCCTTCATCCTCCCTCCTCATCCTCCCTCACCCTCTAGCGCTCCCTCCTTCTGCCCTCAACCCCTGACCCCAGTCTTTAAATTCCCCTCATCACCCCCTCTTCCTCCCCCCACCTCCAAAACCCTCCTCAGTGCTCCTCAAACACCCCCCCCCCCCCCCTTTAACGCCCTCCCCAGCGCTGACCGAGCAGACGGCCATATGAACGGTTTAAGCCCCTGAGTGAAAAAGGGTCAACTTTCTCTCTGCTGTAGGAAAACAAGGTAAGGAGCCCTGCTGCTATGATGTCATTGTCCCCTAACTCGGCTCCTGTTATCAGGGCGGTTTAACGGCAGGACGGGGTGCCAGGGTCCGCTGGCCTCGTAACTCCTGACTGGGCCGGGGCTCCAACCATGGAGGAAGCTTCTGCTGCTCTGCCCTCATTCCCTCAACACTGATTATCCCTGCCCCCTACTGCTCCTCAACCAGAGGGGTTCTGTCTGTCTGTCTGGACTCTCAACCAGAGAGGTTCTGTCTGTCTGTCTGTCTGGACCCTCAACCAGAGAGGTTCTGTCTGTCTGGACCCTCA
>NC_140244.1:8716724-8725520 GCF_949987555.1 Borostomias antarcticus
AGCTCTCTCTCTCTCTCTCTGAGCTAGTCCATCTCTCTCTCTCTCTCTCTCTGAGCTAGTCCATCTGTCCCTCTGTGTCCAGCTCCACACGTGTCCTTCAGCTGAGTCTAGTCCACCCCCCCCCCCCCACTGTCCCAGAAGACATGTCAGTCCAGCTCCACCATCATCAGTTGAGGAAAGATCAATACTAAGAGCTCTAGACGATCAAGCTGCTTTACAGTCACATCTCTCACAGAATGTCTCCTCTGCACACTCTGACCTCTGACCTCTGACCTGGTCCTCCGTGCCCTCATTTTTAAACCATCTCTGGTTCTCGTAGTGGAACCTGCAGTATTCATAACCATTAACCTGCGTCAGTGGAACCGGTGTGATAGTATTTTAGACTGGTCTAGTCCAAAGATTTACCAAGATACGTTCAAAAGGTTGAGTCTGGTTTATTGTGGAAAACATTACGAGCGCAAGGACTTCCTGAACAACGCAAACAAAGGTGGTTTGTCAGAGAAGTGAAATCAGCCTCTTCGCTCTGGCTTATATACAGATTGGCTAACTCATTGCACGTCATGTGAAATGGCAGGCGTGGCCAAGAGTATAGACATGTGAAACAAAGAAAACAAAGGTCTGAATCAGGACGAGGAAGACTAAGGTGGGGCCCTTCTGACTTAAAACAAAGAGATGAGGAAGAGCTATGCAGAGTGTGTTTACAATTACAAAGGGGGTAGAGTTGAGGTGTTTTACATTTACAAAGGGGAGACAAACTGGGGTTTGCAGGGGACTTGGGGGAAGGTGATGAATTACCAGGACAAAGGTTTAAGGTGTTTGGATGTAAATTCCTGGACAATCCCTCATTTGTGCCTGAACAGGCACACAAAAATAAAATATAAAATCCAAACACAGTGTAAACAGTCAGCTATGCTATACATGTGGAAAGGAAATAATCTCTCCACTAGGTGGAGCAAAAAAAAAAAAAAAAATCTCTTTTTTTTTTTTTTTTTTTTAATTATTTTCTTTCAACGTGCAAAATCACGCACCAAAACCCCTTGTTTCAGAAATTGACAGGAAACAAGATAAAAAAGATGACATGATTATATACTATTTATAGTCTAAGAGTGGACAACCATTCACCAAAAAACTTGATTTTACAAGGCAAAAAAGATAAAATGGTTACCAGTGTAAGAGGGGCAAAAAACCTCTTGGTCAATTTAGAGGAAAAACCCAAACTTATTTATCAACTCATGTTTCAACCATTGTAACTCTTGTAAACAAATATGATATTTTTCAGATTATTTCAAAGTTCATTCACTCTTGTGAATAATCGCATGTGATGTCCTATGGAACATAGATTCCATGTGTGCGTCTCTGAATGTTTAATGTAGGTTCCAGTGTGTGCGATCAGAGGTGCAGTCCGATTGCTCATCAGAGGAGAATGTCATCTGGGGAATGCAAGGCGTCTTCTCTTCTAGATCGCAACTTCAATGTCGCGTTGCTTGAAATCAGTTATGTTCAATGTTAGTGTGTGCAGGTGTGTGTGCGTGTGTGGTGCATCTTGTGAGGTCAAGGCTGTGGTGTTTCTCCATGTTGCCATCATAACGACCAGTAGAAGGAGGTGACCAGCAAGGTCATTTTTCCTCCGATTTCTCGTCAGAGGAGAGGACAGTGTGATGGCCCATGGTTTTGGCCTCTGAGCCCTCTGGTTCAGCTGCATTCTGATCTCCTGGTGTTTGCGATCCCCTGGTGGACCGTCCTCTGCTGCTTGGACCCGTCGGCAATGGCTTGCATGGGTCCACGAAGTCCTCTCAGATCGCTGTCTGCGTGGTGAGTAGAACCTGGTACGGCCCGAGCCACCTCGGCGAGTTCCAGCTCCTTCGTCTGTGGTCGTGGACCAGGACCCAATCCCCAGGAGAGATGTGATGCAGGAACCCCTCCTTAGCCTCAGGAAATGGCGGTCCTCACTCTGTTGAAGACATTTTTTAGAATGTTATTCAGTGCAAGACAATATTGTATCATATCATCTTCACATGACATGAGACTAATCTTATTTTGGGGAAACGGTGTTTTAGTCATTTTCATAGGTCGACCAGTAAGGACTTCATGTGGAGCCAGCCCTGTGGTCTGGTGCGGTCTCCCTCTCATATACATGAGTGCCAGAGGTAGAACTTTCATCCATGATAGACCTGTCTCTGCCATCAGCTTGGTGAGCTTTACTTTCAGAGTTTGATTAGCTCTCTCCACTATTCCAGCACTTGCTGGATGATAGCTACAATGCGTTCTAAGGTCAATCTGTAGGCTATTGCAGATTTCCTGAATGACACTATTTACAAAATGGCTCCCTCGATCTGAAGAGAGTTTGGTTGGCAGGTCCCATCTTGGAATGATCTCTCTCAGGAGACTCTTTGCCACTGACAACGCTGAGGCATGCCTGCAAGGAAATACCTCAGTCCATTTGGAGAAAACATCAGTTAATACCAGGCAATATTTGTACCCCTGGCATGGAGAGAGTTCAATAAAATCCATCATAACATGTTCCCATGGCCCACTTGGCCGAGGATGTGCTGACAGTTCCATTTTTATCCCTTTTCCAACATTGGTTTGCATGCATATGATGCATTTGGCACAGTTTTGTTCCTCAAAAACCGTGAAACCTGGTGCATACCAATACATGTTAACATCCTCCGTCACCCCTGTTTTTTGAAACATGATCTGGCCCGTGGGCTAGTTTGAAAGCATAATGAAAACATGAACGAGGTAGTACAGGTTTTGTCATTAGGCCCTAGATACAGGTTAGTTTGGTGGTGGAAATGTGCACTTATTCCTTCATTTCTTTTTCTCCGCAGGTGGAGCAGATGCTTGTAGGTCAGAAATGTCTGCCAGGGACAGTGGAGGAGTCTTGTCAGGGTCTGTGGATGGTACAGAGAGCATAGAAAGCACAGGGGAGGAAGCAGAGACAGCCGCAGCTTTTGCAGCGAGCTCTCGGAGGGTGAGGAGGGAGTCCCTGTCCTGGTTCAGCAGGGTGAAGGTGCGGTGGGACACCACACAGCCAGGGCGCCAGCAGCACGTACAGGCTCTTGAACTGAACCCGGTCCATCCCTGTACTGCTCCACGTAGGGCCGGCCCGGGTTGTGCTGCTGGAGGGCTCACCTCGGCGCTCCCGCTCCCCCAGCACAGGCTGATGAAGTGCTCCGTCTGTGGATCCACAGATGAGAGAGACAAACAGAGACAAAACAGAAGAGCAAAAGGAGAGTCCTCTGGTCTGGTCTCCCTGTTCCCCCTGTTCCCCTCTTTGGTCAGGAACGGTTATTCAAAATCTGTTGGAGATTCTCAGAAACATGGTTAAGCGCAAGCTCCTGCTTTGGGGAAAAAATGTTGTTATTCAGTCAGGAAACTTAAACAGGGTGACTGTTCAAGTGTCATTTAGAGCCAGTCTGCAGTAGCCTATAGTGACATCAAGGGCAGTGTTAGAATGACTTCAACACGCCCAGTCCCCAGTCATGATCAAGGCAATTGGATTTGGCTCTAGCAGTTCTCTTGCGATTTTATGAAAATAAAATAACCATATTCTCGTCTCAACAAAACAACACCCCCTAAGGGTGAAAGCAAAAAATTTCCTGAAGTCAGGATAAAAATAGAGATGGGTCAAAGAAAATGACACTAAAATGAACTGGCTTCATTTACAATTAACTAATCAAAAAACTCCATCAAAGCTTCATTTGTAGAGCTAAAAATATGTATATCTAAAACCCTCCCTCTTCTGCATTTGAGGACAGAGTATTTGGGCACTGCTTCGGACAAAATGGTCTCTTCTCCGTTTCATACTTATCTGTCGCTCACAGTGAGTAGGTGACATGGCGTTGGTCTGCATCTCACGAACCCCAGATCGCCCATCTGTAGGGAAACAGGCCAGTAACCTCCATCTCCACCTCCGGTGTCCTGTGCCCGTCTCCTGGTTCGGCATTCACCCATCACTCCCGGAACGACAGTTGTCTGTAAAAAAACCACTCAGAAAAAACACTCAGGCCCGATGAATGTGCCTCAAACTATAAACATGAGATATTGAACATAACCAAATGGTTATGAGATGCTGCATTCAGATTAAGACACTGGCAACCCTTATCTATTCCCCCCACTATTATGCACTAGCCTTATGTCTTAAGCTACATATTAGAAAAAGAGACAAAACAAACAGTTAAACAGACAAACAGCAGGTCCCAAGCAGTCCCCAGGAAAGCATGATCCAGGCTTTTCAAAGATCTGCCCCCCAGGGTCCATAGCACCTGAAAAATAAAACTCAAACACAGACTGGGTTCAATAGCAGAGGGGAAGGCCTAATGCCAACTCCTCAAAAAACACATCATTATATGAATGAAATTCATACAGTAGAAATGCATAAAACGAACAGCTTATGGCCATTCATTGACTATTGAAACAAACTCCTGAATCAAACACCTATTCAAAACCCTGTCAGACTTTTGAGTTCGCTCTACATCTATTTTATCCTGTTTATTTACCTTAAAAAAATTAAAACTCTCTATCTTGGCTAGTTTAAAATCTCCCTTATGGGTTGTTCAAGGGAACTCCAGCAGGTGGCGCTCGACCCCAAAATCGGAGGCTCTTCCTTCCGGACCTGTTCGGACAAATACCTCGTAGAAAGGGGCGCGCTTAACCCGTAGAGAGAAGGGGCGTGGCTAATGGCGCAACAAGTCGAGGGGGGAATCTAATTTTAAATCAGAGTTATTCTGCTGGGGAAATGGTGGAGAGACTGTTTGCTGAATCTCCTTATCTTTCCTTCCTGACCTAAAAAAAAAAAAAAAACTCTCGTGCTACTCTCCCAAATCTTAAAAACAGACCAGTCTAGAGAATTAACAGGCTTTTCCCTTAACCCTCTAGCTGAGCCCGAATCTTAGAATTTAACACTAAAATGTCAGATGTGGATGTAAGAAATCGAAAATGCTTTAGCACATAACGAAAATCTGCCAACAAACGCTCGCAGAATAATGCTTGAACGCAACAATCTCCTCAGGCTAGACACGTTTAGCAGTAGAATCCTGTTACATCCTCTAGCATATTTTAATAGCTAGTGTTACAGGGACACCTAGTGGTGATCCCAAAATGTTGCATGTATGACCCGGATGTGGTCTATGGCCGTGCGCGGGGAAATTTAAAGAAACAAATCCCTAATAACTCACGACGCAGCGTAAAACCCCAAAACAGCAATGAAAGGAAACCTTATGGTTAACTCACGGCGGGAAAGAATACAATTTCGAAAGAAACACACATTAAGACACATTAAATTCGCTTAGTACTCACCTAGTCAGGAAGTGCTTTGTTCTCTTCTGGCTCACTCCTCTGGCTCAATGGCGGATCACCGGGACAGTGTTTTCCTGCGTCTCCTAGGCAACCAGCTAGCTTACTGGAATCTAGCAGAATTTTAACAGTCTAAAAAGTGTACAAAACAATACTTCACCTGGATCCATGGCGCGCATAACAAACAATAATCAAGAGCCGAGGCTCAAACAGTGAACACATAAGACGAACAACCCCTCGTGCACATGCAAGAGAGAACGTAGCAGACACACGGGAACGCAAACAAAGAACGACCAAACGACGACCAAAAACGACTAATATACGACTTAACACACAAACATGAAACAAAGGCCCACGTTTACAACAAACATTCTCGGCTGCACTAGCAATTTGGTCCAGGCTAAACCAGATGTCTAGATCCTACCAAATATGTACAGCCCCTCTGGTCAAAATCTCTACCAGAAACGCGGATTGCAAAACTCTCAATCACGCGCTGTAGCTACCATCTCCATTGAGCAAAACTCTCTCAACGTGCTCGCGGTTAAAACTCTCCCGCGACCGGCCAAAAGGAAACCTGTTCTGTGCCAAACTCTCACTTGAACAGCTGTTAAAACTCTCCCGCGACCGGCCAAAAGGAAACCTGTTCTGTGCCAAACTCTCACTTGAACAGCTGATATCCTCGTAACGAAACAAGGACGAAGTCAAAAGACAATACGATATAATTATCGATTGCTGCTCACATCTCCTTAGATAGTTACTTACTAAATACCCACGCTGGGGTTTTCTGTTTTCAAACAATCCAGACCAACAAGCTGAACCAAATCAAGGCAAATACAACTCAACCCATAAGAGGGTTCGTTTAAACGTACCTGTGAGCTTCAAGAATCCAGTGGAAGAACTGAGGAAATAATCTCTCCGTGCGCTCTAGCGCAAGAGAGAAAATTGATTTTCCAACGCCCACTATGGACCGACACGTCTGCCGATCAGTCCTATCCACTGGAATCCCGAAGCAAACGCAGGCAGTGATCCCATCCCCGTCGCCAAACTGTGATAGTATTTTAGACTGGTCTAGTCCAAAGATTTACCAAGATACGTTCAAAAGGTTGAGTCTGGTTTATTGTGGAAAACATTACGAGCGCAAGGACTTCCTGAACAACGCAAACAAAGGTGGTTTGTCAGAGAAGTGAAATCAGCCTCTTCGCTCTGGCTTATATACAGATTGGCTAACTCATTGCACGTCATGTGAAATGGCAGGCGTGGCCAAGAGTATAGACATGTGAAACAAAGAAAACAAAGGTCTGAATCAGGACGAGGAAGACTAAGGTGGGGCCCTTCTGACTTAAAACAAAGAGATGAGGAAGAGCTATGCAGAGTGTGTTTACAATTACAAAGGGGGGAGAGTTGAGGTGTTTTACATTTACAAAGGGGAGACAAACTGGGGTTTGCAGGGGACTTGGGGGAAGGTGATGAATTACCAGGACAAAGGTTTAAGGTGTTTGGATGTAAATTCCTGGACACCGGCCTGCTGGGTTCTCTCCCTGTCGCTGAGGTGACATGCAGCGGAGAGCCAATCAGCAGGGGGGGTCCAGCGGAGAGCCAATCAGCAGGGGGGGTCCAGCGGAGAGCCAATCAGCAGGGGGGGTCCAGCGGAGAGCCAATCAGCAGGGGGGGTCCAGCAGAGAGCCAATCAGCAGGGGGCGTCCAGGTTTTTATATCCTGGTTTGTTTCCTCACTCTTACAGAGGGTTCTGGGACCCTGGGAAGGCCAGCAGGCTGGGGCTGGTATGGTATCACACACACACACACACACACACACACGCACACACACACACACACACACACACGCACACACACACACACACACACACACACGCACGCACACACACACACACACACACACACACACACACACACACACACACACACACACAGCCCCTCTCAAGGCCATTTAAACCGCCAGCCTGAGACCTTCCCTTCACACCTTGGCACAGGTTTAAATTACACCTCAGTCCTTCTTAAAGACAAACACACAGGAACATCAGATTACACCCTGGCCCTCTGACCCTCCCGCCTCCTTCCCTAGAGACCCCCCCCCGAACCTCCTACAGCCCCCCACCCCCCAACCTCCTACGGCCCTGAACACCTCCCCAGCCCCCCCCCCCCAACCTCCTACGGCCCCCCACCCCCAACCTCCTACGGCCCCCCACCCCCCCCAACCTCCCCAGCCCCCCCCCCCCCCCCAACCTCCTATGGCCCTGAACACCTCCCCAGCCCCCCCCACCCCCCCAACCTCCTACGGCCCAGAACACCTCCCCAGCCCCCCCCCCCAACCTCCCCAGCCCCCCACCCCCCAACCCCCCCCCCCCCCCCCAACCTCCTACGGCCCTGAACACCTCCCCAGCCCCCCCCCCCCAACCTCCTACGGCCCTGAACACCTCCCCCAGCCCCCCCAACCTCCTACGGCCCTGAACACCTCCCCCCCCCCCCCCCCAACCTCCTACAGTCCTGAACACCCCCCCCCCCCCTCCCAACCTTCTACGGCCCTGAACACCTGCCCAACAAGCCTGTAGCCCCTGCCCTCTTGGCCCTTATTCTATAGCCCTGGAAGTGATAGCCTAGCGTCTGTTCTGTTCTGAATGCTGCATTAAACATGGTCTGCTCCCGTCTGACGCCCTGCCGTTCCTGCTCAGGTATTCAGGATGAATGAGTCTATCTGCTCAGACACTGCAGCACTAGGAGCCAGAGTGGAGCCAGTCTGTTGAAGTGGTTACTGTATCATGTACCGTAGGCTACTGTCCTGTCACATGTGTGACATATCTGACTCTTCCTGCTTCATAGCTTCCATGATAAGGAGAAGGTCTGTCATACATAATACTTGGCTGGGATACTTTTCTGACCTGTGTCCGTTCCCCTACTGAGATAATCACACGCTTCTGTAGGCGTAGATCTTCTGAGACACAGCCAGCATGACAATGCTTTAATAAATGTTTTCTCTGTGTGATCAAACCTCACTTTCAAGCGCAAGCTCTTCCACGCGTCGCTCGTGAACAAGAGGAAGGTGGCGTCGGCAGCGGCGTGTGGTGAAGGCGTTCGGTCGGCCCCCTGCTCAGTGTTGCCGTGGGTGCTGGGCCGGCTGGCGGGGTGGGTTGGATCGGGTTTACGCGTCTCCTACAGCAGCTCTGGAGCAGCGGCGTGGTTAGATCATCAGTTTGTTCAGGAGGCTGGTGACTGGACCTGCGTCAGGAGGTGTTAGCGGTAACATTAGCCAGCCGGGCCGAGCTGGAGCAGCACCGTAACCTCTTAGGCCCTGTCAACACTCTGCTGTTCCAACCCCACGCTACGCACAGGAAACCACCTCTCTCACTCTCACTCTCCTCCTCTCTCTCTCTCTCCCTCTCCTTCTCTCTCTCTCTCCCCTCTCCTTCTCTCTCTCTCTCCCCTCTCCTCCTCTCTCTCTCTCCCTCTCCTTCTCTCTCTCTCTCTCTCTCCTTCTCCTCTC
>NC_140244.1:8730720-8733220 GCF_949987555.1 Borostomias antarcticus
CAGAACTCACAAGTGCATTTCCTTTCTAAACAAGTAAGCAAGAGCACAATCTAGTGCTAAAGCCAATGTGTAAGAGTAGCAAAATAAAAATATAATAGGTCGACATCTGATGCTACTCTATGTAATGTTATAATTTCAATGCTAATTTGGCCAAATGTATAGCCTCAAACTGATATTATTGTCAGTTGATGACCAATTGATGATTTCTGAATCCCTGTCGTATGTGTTTATCTGGGTGTCAGAGCAAGAAGCGTTGCACCCCAGAAGCTCTGGAACTGATTGGAGCACAGGGAAGGTTTGAAGATGGAACCCTGGTTTTGGGTTACTTTGTTGAACGTAGAACACTGATTGAAGCGTCCTGTATTCTCTCTGTCTCTGCTTCCTCTCTAGGCGTTGGAACAGGAAGCATGTCTGGCCAGAGCTTTCCTAGCATGCCAGCTGGTCAGGGCCTCCTCCCCGACAATAAGTCGGACACTGCACAGCACTTCACAGGTGAGATAAGATACACACACACACACACACACAGGCTATTGGAAACCACCTATCACAGGCCTAGCTACGTGAGCTCAGGGGAATGACGCTCTCTGAGACCCCCCAGTCCTCCACTATGGTACAATTACAACGAAGCACACTACCCAGCAACCCAACACTACCCAGCAACCCAACACTAGCCAGCAACCCAACACTAGCCAGCAACCCAACACTAGCCAGCAACCCAACACTACCCAGCAACCCAACACTACCCAGCAACCCAACACTACCCAGCTACCCAACACTACCCAGCAACCCAACACTACCCAGCAACCCAACACTACCCAGCAACCCAACACTACCCAGCTACCCAACACTACCCAGCTACCCAACACTACCCAGCTACCCAACACTACCCAGCAACCCAACACTACCCAGCTACCCAACACTACCCAGCAACCCAACACTAGCCAGCAACCCAACAGGTGACAGCTGAGAGGAATGTGCCCACCTCTCAGCTCAGCGCCCCTAGCTGGCCGTTGTCTTTGTCCAGCCCCGTCATCTCACAGTCCCGCCGTAGCAAGGCTGAACACCGCGTCCTCGTGGGTCTCCCGACGCGGTCGCTCTCCCCTAGCGCTTCCTGTTGTTGCGCCTCTTTTGTGAGCCAATCACCTGGCGCCGCGTTGCTTCAAACCACGCCCCTCACTCTAGACAACGCCCACTGAGGCACACTGCCAATCAACTCTTCCACCCAGAAAGCTACGAAGCTAGTAACGCTAGGTGCTTGATGTACAGAAGCTAGTAACGCTAGGTGCTTGATGTACAGAAGCTAGTAACGTTAGGTGCTTGATGTACAGAAGCTAATTAGCCCCTAGCTAATAGTAAACATCTTTCTCACAGGCTTGTTTTCTAAGAATGGATGTCACTAATTTACTCACCCTGCTTTACATGTGCAGTTAGACTCCTCTTGTCCTGATGAATTTCAATCTGGAGTTTGTGAGGATACATCGCCAGCACCTAGCATCAACTCGTATGTTCTCACCTGCTCCGTCCCAAATCCAAATCTCATGGATATATCCTTGTTTAAAATAGTTCAGACCTTTCTGGAGAACTCTCTTAGACAAAGTAGTGGCATTTGGCAAATAACATACAGCAATATTGTATGTTATTCCAATATTGTTTAGGAATCCTTGAGAGAATCATCAGGTATGTTCTGTTCAGTGGACATTTTATTAACTTGCTCCAACGCTTGTGGGGCATAGCAACAGTAACTGGGGGAGGGACTTGCTGCCTGAATAGGAAAGAGGTCTATTTTTTGCCAAGAAGCATCGTTACAACAGAGTAAAAATCTACCAAACACTAATTTCCGAACTTTGTTTTATGTTTAGATCCACTAAATCAACATTTATATACAATAAATGGGATATAAATAATAAGAACAGGCCTAGTGGGGGATTGGCTGCACGTAACAATAGTGTTTTCATAGAGTAAAACAGGCTTTTAATGGCCTTCTATCCCTGTTCACCTCCACCGTTGGATGACCAGGTATTCATGCCTCACCCTCAGAGAGCTGTGTGTTGGTTGACCAGGTATTCATGCCTCACACACAGAGAGCTGTCTGTTGGATGACCAGGTATTCATGCCTCACCCTCAGAGAGCTGTGTGTTGGTTGACCAGGTATTCATGCCTCACACACAGAGAGCTGTCTGTTGGATGACCAGGTATTCATGCGTCACACACAGAGAGCTGTCTGTTGGATGACCAGGTATTCATGCGTCACACACAGAGAGCTGTGTTGGATGACCAGGTATTCATGCGTCACCCTCAGAGAGTCTGTTGGATGACCAGGTATTCATGCCTCTCCCTCAGAGAGCTGTGTTGGATGACCAGGTATTCATGCCTCACCCTCAGAGAGTCTGTTGGATGACCAGGTATTCATGCCTCTCCCTCAGAGAGCTGTCTGTTGGACCCCTTCTAGTTTTAGACAAGTTTCCCTTTAGTGTGTTGTGAGTTTCAGGCAGGATCCCAC
>NC_140244.1:8740720-8785720 GCF_949987555.1 Borostomias antarcticus
AGGAGTGATTCTGGGGGTAGAGGAGGGGTATAGGAGTGATTCTGGGGGGTAGAGGAGGGGTATAGGAGTGATTCTGGGGGGTAGAGGAGGGGTAGAGGAGTAGATTAAAGGACACCAGTACTGTAGTAGTATTGGACCCAGAGTAGTTCACTAGTTCTTGGGGAAGAAGAGACTGCTCAGGTCGGCCCATCAAGGCAGGTGCAACGTTACCCATGTGACTAAATATTGCAATACAAAAACCTGACACTATGCATTGTAAAGTTGAAAACAATATTTCTGAAATCTGTGTTTCACAAATTACAATTTGGTCATTTAGCACACACTTTTATCTAAAACGACAACAATGACTTGAGTAAGTGTAGGGGTTCAGTGCCTTGCTCAGGGGCACGACGGCAGCAGTAGTGTTGTGGTACTCCAGACCGGTCCCAAGAACACTTTTTGAACGTCTTGTCTCTGAAACTACAGTTTTTTTCTCAATCTCAGATAAAGAGGACCCCTGGATTTGATTTCAAGACCGGCCCTCTGTCCTGCCCTGTGGGAATATCACGCGTTAACCCTAACCCTAACCCTGTGCATGGTCTCATTTATCTGTTCAATAGTAAAACTCCCAGCTTCAAATGCAACCATTAACTTGTCAGATCAGTTTGAGGAGTGGGAATGTCTCTAGCAAAGTCTCGGTCTTGTCTCGGTCTGAGTTTAGGTGGTAGGCAACCAAACCTCTTCATCTTCTATTACACCTTTTGTGCACCAGGGGGCGCAATCAGCATGTAGTATCCCATCAGCTCAGCTCAGTGTTCGGGTGAGGATCCTCATTGCTGAAGCTAGGTTGCTGTTGTATATCAGTGTCCACAGGAATGCTAGTAAACCCAGTTATAGACTCATTTATTCATTATTTTCATACATTTTCCATGCAAATTTTTCTGTGCTCCTAGATTTTAAAAAAAGAAAAAAAGGCCTAAATAAAAGTCCAAACATGTGGAGCCTGAGTGCTCTTCTGTAAAACCTGTAGAAGCTAGTAGCATAGTAGCATGTTTCTGTAAAACCTGTAGAAGCTAGTAGCATAGTAGCATGTTGGAAAGGCGTTCAATCACTTTTTAATCTGAACTGAATTGACTACGTTGCGATCGTATTGTGAACCCACCATCAGGCTTCATAGAGAGGTGAGTGTGTCAAACCTCCCGCCGAGCACTGTGTGATGGCGTGTGTGTGTGTGATGGCGTGTGTGTGTGTGTGTGTGTGTGTGTGTGTGTGTGTGTGTGTGACGGCGCGTGTGTGTGTGACGGCGTGTGTGTGTGTGTGTAGGGAGTCCTCTCAGACGACGGCGTGCTGGCGGCGGCGCTGTGGAGGAACATGTTTAACCGCCAGTGTGACGACCCCCGGCAGCTGGAGCTCATGGTGGAGTACGTACGCAAACAGGTGAGCTGCTCCTCCTCCTCCACCCCTCACCTCCCTCGCCTCTCCTCCTCCTCCTCCTCCTCCTCTCACCTCCCTCAGCTCTCCTCCTCCTCCCCTCACCTCCCTCGGCTCTCCTCCTCCACCCCTCACCTCCCTCGGCTCTCCTCCTCCTCCTCCTCCACCCCTCACCTCCCTTGGCTCTCCTCCTCCCAATCACAGGTCTCCATGTTCCTGTTCCTCCCGCCTGGAGGAACACCTGCAGGCTGACCCAGCTGGTCTCTCTCTCTCTCTTTCTCTCTCTCTCTCTTTCTCTCTCTCTCTCTTTCTCTCTCTCTCTCTCGTTCTCTCTCTTTCTCTCTCTCTCTCTCCCTCTCTCTCCCTCTCTCTCTCTCGTTCTGTCTCTCGTTCTCTCTCTCTCTCTTTCTCTCTTTCTCTCTCGTTCTCTCTCGTTCTCTCTCGTTCTCTCTCTTTCTCTATCTCTCTTGCTCGCTCTCTCTTTCTCTCCTGTTCTCTCTCTCTCTTCTATCTTGCTCTCTCTCATGGTGTGTGTGTGTGTGTGTGTGTGTGTGTGTGTGTGTGTGTGTGTGTGTGTGTGTGTGTGTGTGTGTGTGTGTGTGTGTGTGTGTGTGTGTGTGTGTGTGTGTGTTTCTCCAGATGCAGTTCATTGATGCTCTGGATGGGGATGATCTTCTCCTGACCGGAGAGGTGAAGTGGCGCCCTCTGCTGGAGGAGAACGCTCAGAGCATCCTCAAGGTCCCGACGCCCACCTACAACGACACGGGCCTCTGAGGCTGGGACTCTGACCTGCTCTCTCACACACACACACACACACGCACACACATACACACACGCTTAATTTACCACCAAACCTGGCATCCCATGAACCAAGTCAACCAGTCAGTGGACAGGGAATGCCACGCATCATCATTTCCTGTGGGCTCTGAGAGCGAGAAGGCCCCGCCCCTTCCGCTGGTGGGCGGCACTCTTATCCTGGAAAACAAAGAGAGAGACAATCTCTGTATTTATATTTGTTAGACTTTTCTGATGCTTAATGAATATTTATAAGCGCTCTTCATTGCTTGTGTTGGTCTCCTGCCCTCTCCTGCCTGTCAGAGTGCCGCCTCCTCTCTCCCCTCCTCACCCCTCCTCTCCTCCCTCCTCTCTCCCCTCCTCTCCCCTCCTCTCCCCCCTCCTCTCCCCCCTCCTCTCTCCCCTCCCCTCCTCTCCCCTCCTCCCCCCTCCTCTCCTCCCTCCTCTCTCGCCTCCTCTCTCCCCTCCTCTCCCCCCTCCTCTCTCCCCTCCTCTTTACCCCCCTCCTCTCTCCCCTCCTCTCTCTTCTCCTCCCCCCTCCTCTCCCCCCTCCTCTCTCCCCTCCTCCCCTCTCCTCTCCCTTCCCCCCCCCCTCCTCCCCTCCCCTCCTCTCCCCTCCTCTCTCTCTCTCTCCCCCCTCCTCTCTCTCAGAACCCTCCAGGACTCGTCCTCTCCTCTGCTGTCACCATCATCACTGTATTAACATGAGGCTTTTGTTTTAAAAACTGAAATAAAGTTGTTCTCTGGATGTGTGTCCTTCATAACGAGCCGGCTGTCAACTCTCATAGTGTTTATTTGGCATATGTGCAAAGAAACTGTGTGTGTGTGTGTGTGTGTCAGCGTGTGTCAGCGTCAGCGTCAGCCGCAACAGCCAAACCAGTGGAGTCTATGAGAGTGAATGACGAGGCCGTCTCCATGGTGACCGTGGTGTCGGGTGACATGCTGACTGACAGTTTGCAGTCTCGCTCGTCCACAGAGGGCAGATGAAAGAGGATTGTGTGTGTGTGTGTGTGTAAGAGAGAGAGGGTCTAGTGTGTGTGAGATGGAGTGAGACCCTAATCTTTAGCTGTTGAGCTTGATTGACATAGTGTGGTGTTTCCTAACCGATTGACACTAAGCCCTGGCTGCTCTAGAAGAACCTCCAGTAGAGTTGTGCAGTTTAATAATAAAGTACCCTACCTACTGTACCTACTCAAAGATCCATTCTACATATATTCCTTAGTTCCCTCTCTCAGCAGCAGGGGGCGCCAGTTACATCACCCCTTTGTAGTTGTGCTTGATAGAAAAAGCAGAATACTGTGTGGAGGGAGCCGAGCTCTACGGACTGACCTGGGATCTGGGTCAAGCCATCAGATGGACCAACCAGCAGGTCCACATTCCTCTCATCCTCAGGTACACACTGGGTCACATGGCAGAGTAGTGTTCCTGCACCCTGGGGTTCATTAAACAGGCTGGGTTTACTTTGTTCCTCTAATCCTCAGGTACACAGTGTGAAGGAGACGAGGTTGACTCTCTTCCTGGAAGACGAGGCTGCATGGTCCCAGTCTGGTCAGGGTCTGGTCCCAGTCTGGTCAGGGTCTGGTCCCAGTCTGGTCAGGGTCTGGTCCCAGTCTGGTCAGGGTCTGGTCAGGGCATGGTCCCAGTCTGGTCAGGGCATGGTCCCAGTCTGGTCAGGTTCTGGTCCCAGTCTGGTCAGGGCCTGGTCCCAGTCTGGTCAGGGCCTGGTCCCAGTCTGGTCAGGGTCTGGTCCCAGTCTGGTCAGGGCCTGGTCCCAGTCTGGTCAGGGTCTGGTCCCAGTCTGGTCAGGGTCTGGTCCCAGTCTGGTCAGGGCATGGTCCCAGTCTGGTCAGGGCATGGTCCCAGTCTGGTCAGGTTCTGGTCCCAGTCTGGTCAGGGCCTGGTCCCAGTCTGGTCAGGGTCTGGTCCCAGTCTGGTCAGGGCCTGGTCCCAGTCTGGTCAGGGTCTGGTCCCAGTCTGGTCAGGGTCTGGTCCCAGTCTGGTCAGGGCCTGTTTGTGTGAAACGCCAGACCTCAGGAGTGTGGAGGCGGATGGGTGTGGTTATTTTGGGACCGGTCCATGTGTGTTGCACCATGCAAGGTGAGCCCAGTGAGGCTCAAGCACCGGCCGGCGTGTTCCTGGGTCTCACTGACCGTGCAGACAGACAGGCAGGCAGACAGACACAGACAGACAGGCAGGCAGACAAACAGACAGACAGACAGGCAGATCAGTAAAGCTACTGTAGCTCTGCTGTGGCTGACTGGTCTGTCACCAGGTGAACAGTAGCAGTAAACCTGGTGTGTACTCAGAGAGATATGCTGTCACACACACACACACCAGCTCTGCACTGTCCTGCTGTGTGAGATTTGATCCTGTAGTTCCATCTGTCACCTGGTGTATATTACATTACCATGACATGGGCTACTGTATACTACTGACACACACAGGTCATTCTCTCTCTCTCTCTCTCTCTCTCTCTTTCTCAAACACACACACAGACGTTCAGCAGTAGTGTGCTGTGCTAGTCCTGTTGTGTTGCTCTCTGTCATCGTCAGTTCCCAGGTGGTTGGAGCATGTTGACTGAACCTGAGAGGAGACTGGGAGACTTGAACTGGTGGCCGTGTGTAGAGAGACCATACCTCTACAGGGAGAGACATGTTGACTAGGAGAGTCGAAGGTGAACTGGTGGCCGTGTGTAGAGAGACCATACCTCTACAGGGAGAGACATGTTGACTAGGAGAGTCGAAGGTGAACTGGTGGCCGTGTGTAGAGAGACCATACCTCTACAGGGAGAGACATGTTGACTAGGATAGTCGAAGGTGAACTGGTGGCCGTGTGTAGAGAGACCTCTGCAGGGAGAGAGGCCGCAGACGTCCTAGGAGTCTTCTGTCCCTATTTCCTTGTCTCCTTCCCTGGACTCACAGGGACAGAGCTGGAGGAGAGACCTCTGCAGGGAGAGACCTCTGCAGCCTCACCTGACAGCCTGCGCTGCTCACCTGGAGCGGTTACAACCTGAGTGAAAGAGATCAAAGTTCAATCTTGAGACCTTTGTGCGGAGATATATGATATGTCATTAACGTGACGTTTCATGTGTGTTTCTTCTTGGGATAAACATCTTTATAGCCTCAACTTCCTCAGTTTGAGCAGGCGCAGGTATGGAACCAGGCCAGGGTTGGAACCTGGGGCTTCTGCATGGGGGGAAAAAACAAATCAAGTTCAAATCCAGCCTTTAGAGAACGTAGCACGTTCTCCAGTCACAGGAACATGGTTCTGCAGGTAGTCTCTGTTCCGTCTCCTTGCTCTTCACAGTGTTACGACCCAGCTCGTAGAGTTGCAACAAAAAGGGGAGTCACACTACCAAAGCATGCTTTTAAGAATATTTAATAAGTGGCTACTTAAATCATACAAACAATAATCAACTAGTATGGGATGTGAATATCAGTATGTCAGTGGTGTAGTGTAATGTATGGATGCAAAGACAGCAGTATGGTGAAGGTGGATGTTGTAAGGTGTAAACCAAAAGTCCAAATCAAAACTAAGGTGCTCCTGGGGAGAGAGAGAGAACTCTGCTTCTGGATGGCCCTTATACTCCAGGCACACCTACGCCAGGTGCACCTGATCAGGAGCCACTCCCAGACTCCACCTGATGGACACAGAAGAAAAGACCCAGCCTATTCCCAACCCCCAGCCAGGGGACTGGGAGTCGTCACACCAGCGAGCTCACCACCATCTCTATTACATTTAACACCGTAGGAGTGCGCCGCTCTGTAGGCACCGTGTAGGATTGCAATCAAAGGTTTAGTAGGCTAAGCTCCGCTATTCAGAGTAGAACCTGTTCCTCTCTGCTGGAGTCGGCTGGCCTTGTGTTCTCTGTCCCCAGAGACGGAACCTGATCCGGGAGGAAGTGGATCTATAGGGCCGGTCCTGAAGGAGATGCTACTCTATGAGGAGATGTGCCGAGCCAGAGTAGACGGCAGACTGCCCTCAGGACAGACCTGATCTCAGGACAGACCTGATCGGCAGACTCCCCTCAGGACAGACCTGATCGGCAGACTACCCTCAGGACAGACCTGATCAGACTCCCCTCAGGACAGACTACCCTCAGGACAGACCTGATCTCAGGACAGACTACCCTCAGGACAGACTACCCTCAGGACAGACTACCCTCAGGACAGACCTGATCTCAGGACAGACTACCCTCAGGACAGACTACCCTCAGGACAGACCTGATCTCTGGACAGACTACCCTCAGAACAGACTAGCCTCAGGACAGACCTCCCTCAGGACAGACCTCCTTCAGGACAGACCTGATCTCAGGACAGACCCCCCTCAGGACAGACCTCCCTCAGGACAGACTACCCTCAGGACAGACCTGATCTCAGGACAGACTACCCTCAGGACAGACCTCCCTCAGGACAGACCTCCCTCAGGACAGACCTGACGCTGTGGACACAGGAAGAGGTTGGAGTGTGTATCCTCGTCCTCCAGTGTGCTGATCCAGCCTGTGAAGAAGAGCATCTCAAACAGCAGAGTAGGTGGGATCTAGACTAGAATGGAATAAAAGGTTAGATCAATAAATGCTCTGTTTCTCAGAGTGTGACCATAAGCCAGGTTCGATGGAAACTCCTACATCATTTACTCAAACGAGTGGACTGTACCTTTAATACAGTCTATAAATGAAAATTGACTTTGACTGGACTGATGACTAAGAATGGAAACAACAGTCCAAATGTGTTGCTGTTTTTCCAAGGCTGAACTCGCCAGTCTCACAACACTCTTCTTCACCGAGTTAATGTTCAGAATAGACCCTTGGCAGGTTCAGAGGGAGTGTGTAAACCTCTAGCCCAGTGCTACAGGGATTACATTCATCTCCATTAAAATTCACCCCATTCATTGTCAATGAGAGGAACTGAAACAGCCATATCTCGACATGGGAAGATTACAGAGACACAGGGTTTGGACTGGAATAAAGCTCTCTGCCTAACGAATGCAGCAACACCAAACATGTCCTGCTCACACACGTGCGCACAGAAACACAACATGCCTTCATGGGCGGAGGTCTGTGCTCTCCAAGCACCATTTCTAGTTGAAGCATGAATAGTTTTTTTCATGAAATCGTTTCTAGAACACAGTTATGTCCCTTGAGTGTGGCTGGTGGAACAGTTTTCCCCTCAGGGGTTATTAGTCCCACCCACCTACGGTATCTACCCAGAAGGACCATGGGGCCGTGCTTGCTGAGACATGCTGTTCAGGGCGAGCGTTTACCTCAGGCGTGTGCTGCGGAGGGCTTGAACACTTTGCTTATGTTGTGTTCAGATGGGATGCTGCAGGGGCAGAGGTCTGGGTGCTGGTGGAGGGGGGGTTTATATATGTTCTGTGGTCTGGGTGCTGGTAGAGGGGGGGTTTATATATGTTCTGTGGTCTGGGTGCTGGTAGGGGGGGTTTATATATGTTCTGTGGTCTGGGTGCTGGTAGAGGGGGGGTTTATATATGTTCTGTGGTCTGGGTGCTGGTAGAGGGGGGGTTTATATATGTTCTGTGGTCTGGGTGCTGGTAGTGGGGGGGTTTATATATGTTCTGGGTGCTGGTAGAGGGGGGGTTTATATATGGTCTGGGTGCTGGTAGCGGGGGGGTTTATATATGGTCTGGGTGCTGGTAGTGGGGGGGTTTATATATGTTCTGGGTGCTGGTAGCGGGGGGGTTTATATATGGTCTGGGTGCTGGTAGCGGGGGGGTTTATATATGGTCTGGGTGCTGGTAGAGGGGGGGTTTATATATGGTCTGGGTGCTGGTAGAGGGGGGGGTTATATATGTTCTGTGGTCTGGGTGCTGGTAGAGGGGGGGTTTATATATGGTCTGGGTGCTGGTAGCGGGGGGGTTTATATATGTTCTGTGGTCTGAGTGCTGGTAGAGGGGGGGTTTATATATGGTCTGGGTGCTGGTAGCGGGGGGGTTTATATTATGTTCTGTGGTCTGGGTGCTGGTAGAGGGGGGGTTTATATATGGTCTGGGTGCTGGTAGAGGGGGGGGTTATATATGTTCTGTGGTCTGGGTGCTGGTAGAGGGGGGGTTTATATATGGTCTGGGTGCTGGTAGCGGGGGGGTTTATATATGTTCTGTGGTCTGGGTGCTGGTAGAGGGGGGGTTTATATATGGTCTGGGTGCTGGTAGAGGGGGGGGTTATATATGTTCTGTGGTCTGGGTGCTGGTAGAGGGGGGGTTTATATATGGTCTGGGTGCTGGTAGCGGGGGGGTTTATATATGTTCTGTGGTCTGGGTGCTGGTAGAGGGGGGGTTTATGGCAGGTGGTCAGAGGACCTGGGTGTGATGTCAGAGTGGGCAAGTAGCAGGAGGAAGTGATACAGACGAGTGATGCTCTGACTCCTATTAGATCAGCATGTGCAGCTGTTGAATGTGTCAGTGAATAAAATAATGAGACATTGATTGATAGATTAGAAAGCAGCAAGGTCTCTCTCTCCCTCTGTCTCTCTCCCTAGGATATCAGTGTATTTAGTAGGGGTAGTCAGTTTGACCCAGACAGATGTGAGCACAATAAGAGGTTTCCACCGGGCTTTTCAAGTCCAAGAACAAGTTCAAAGTAAAGGTCTCAACTCTTAAAGAAGGTTACAGTTATCCAGTTATTACTGTAGCTAGGCCACACAGTCCGTCTACCGCTCACCCTTACCCTGCGGAAAAAGGATTCCCTGGTGTGTCAACAATAGAGGAGTCATCACCTTCCTCTGTGGTTTCATTTCCTTGACTGTGTCATAGTCTCTCCTCCAGTCTCTGCTCCCAGTCAGGAGTCATTATATAACTGACTTTGCCCGGAGGCTCTGCTGTCTGCCTTCTCCACCACCTCTTTGTCAAGACTACTTTTGTTGTCCTCCTCCATACTCTCACTCTCTCTCTCACACACACACACTCACCCACACACACACACACACACACACACACACACACACACACACACACACACACACACACACACACACACTATACGTATCCGTTTAACTGGAGAGTAATGAGATGGCTCTCAACGCGTTTCTTTTCTTCTCTCTGACCTGAGATCTGTGAATCCAGAGGCTTGTTGAACCTGATTTGTCAGTTGACTCAGGAAGCAGCTGGAGTTGCTGTAATACTGCACCTTGATTGGCTGACAGCTTCCCCTGTGTCATGGGTCTCGGGGAGATGGAGAGGTTCTTGTTTTAGAATGCAGAGATGTGACTGACTGTTGTTAGGATCCCTAACAATAATACCCACTCATCATCATCATCATCATCATGTGGGACTACCCAGCCCATGACTCAAGAGTTGTTCAGCCAATCGGAGCTTGGGGTTTATGAGGTGGTTTTCATAGGGAGGTGCAGGTGAGTCCTGACAGACGGGTAATTTCTTAAAGCTTGACTATCATCTCCAGGACGATCCTCACATGGGAGATGTGCCTCAATGCTCACTTATAGTTCTGAATCAACAGGACAGAGATGCTGATAGACATGATGATGAGGCCGTTTGTGTCTGGGTATTGCAGTCCAGCTATATTATAATCTACCCAGCGTGTTGTGACTTTGAGATGACCAGTTCTAGAGCTGCTGCCTTCGTCTTCATCCTTGTGACCATTCCTGTGTGAACACTCAGAGACACAGAAGGCCTATGCTACTCCAAAGAACAGCTCTTCCTCATTTACCAGTCAAATTCTGTACGTCTGTGAGCTCAACCATCTCAATACAAGCCGCTCCCTGTTTGGTAACCTCTCATACGCATGAAGGTGCTCAACACACTCCCACACATGCACGTGCTGTTCTATAATTGGGAAAATTCCATTGTGAGGTGTACAACACATTAGCATACATACTGATGTAGCCTATTATAGTATGTTGTTATTAATTATATGAGTATTGCTCAGATGTGGAGGTCTACACGAGGTACTATCCTGCTCCTCTGATCTATTTGACTTGGAAAACGTTCAATGAATTAGTCCCCTGTAACAAAGAATCTGGGAAGATTGTAGGCTATGAACAACTGTTTATTCATGAGAGCCAAAACGGTGATCCTTCTTTGTCACCTAATTACTCTATCCACTTTGAAGGGGGGGCGGGTTTGGAGGAACCTTAAGTAACCAACCTTAAGCGTAAAGCCCTCCGCGTCGCCGCAGCCATTGAGACGGGACTGTATTGCATCATGTGAGAGCAGAGGGAGGTGGAGTCGACCGAGTTGGAAAGCAGGTTAAATACAGGTGTACGACAGGGAGAGCAGAGGGAGGTGCGGTTCTGAACATGCCAACAATACGAACGGCCCTCGGGGATTAGGCTACTGTGGAGTCATGAACTGGAACTGGAGAGGCCACGTCCATTTGGTTTAGGCTACACCGTTTGAATTTGTAAACTAGGACTTAGGCTACCGTTTGGATGAAAGTTTCCTATTTCGGATACGTATTGGGATAATATAAAGGACAGAGGACTTGTGCCGTCGGTTTTCCCGTAGGTCTACTGATCAGGCACAATGATAAGCTCAGATCACCTGAGGCCGACGCAAAACTCCGGGCGCAAACCTCTCGGTAAGCTCGCGACCCGGCTGGAGGAGGTGAAGAACCCATGGCGACAGGTCTCCACGCTCGAGCTCAGCCACAACGAAGCGGCCCGGTTGGCAACGGACGCCCTCCTGGAGTCCGGGGAGAAGGATTACAGACGGGTTTTGGCCGAGGAGAGGGAGTTAAACTTTTTGTCGCCGCTTGAAATTCGTTACATTACGGAGAATGCGGCCAAGAACTGCCTTGTCGATAACAGCAGCTCAATGAGCGCCGATCGGGACTTTGGGGAGGGGGACACGGTGTCGGAGCTCACGTCCGGGACCTACTTCCCCATGATGTCTGACGAGGAGCCCCCGATGCTGGAGCTCGGCTGGCCGGAGCAGCCCCTCCGCTACGGTCCCTCAGAGACACAGATCTATTTCCAAAGAGACAAGTCACATAACGTCAAAGACATCATCCGGTCGTTGATTAATAAAGCCAAAAAGGTAAGGCCCAGACAGAGAGGCCTGGGGAATAGGAGGATGTTTTCTTGGCTACCCTCTGAGCCCCCTGGGTAGGACTGTAGCCTACATGGTTGCTGGTTCCACCACAGTGCTAGCCTACCTGTGCTTTTACAACTGAGCACTTTCTTGAGATGTATTGATGTGCTTACTCAGCTGGGCTGACGTGTTCTTGTTTGTTTGGGAACGTTAACCCATCTGTCTGGCTTCAAATCAGTGGAATCAGTCACTTATTGACCAGTGACCACGATTAATCAATAGGGAAGTAGGAAACCGACCCATGTTTCATGTTATTTTTCATCAAATTGCTTTCAGGAGGGTTTACTGTAACAACTACATAACCTTCATGAAGATATTCTTTACTATTCGGGCATAAATGCTATTCATACTCTTAACATTGGCTGAAATGATTTAGACCTGATCAATGGTGTCTTTTAATGATTAACGCTTCCACAACGCAAACAGTAAAGCCATCATGTGTGTGATTACTCAACATTTTCCTGTGTGCCCGTCATGTGTGTGATTACTCAACATTTTCCTGTGTGTGTGTGTGTGTGTGTGTGTGTGTGTGTGTGTGTGTGTGTGTGTGTTGCAGGTGATAGCGCTGGTGATGGATGTGTTCACAGATGTGGACCTGCTGTGTGATCTGATGGAGGCAGCGAACAAGCGCCGGGTCCCAGTCTACATCCTCCTGGATGAGAAGAACCTGGACTCTTTTGTTGACATGTGCTCAGCTCTGGACATCCAGAACTCACATCTGAGTGTGAGTGGCAGGGAAGACTGTGTGCGTGTGTGCGTGCGTGTGTGATTCGGTGGTGAACCGTTATGGGGACGGAGGATGTGTGTGTGTGTGTGTGTGCGTGCGTGCGTGCGTGTGTGTGTGTGTGATTCGGTGGTGAACCGTTATGGGGACGGAGGATTGTGTGTGTGTGTGTGTGTGTGTGTGTGTGTGTGTGTGTGTGTGTGTGTGTGTGTGTGTGTGTGTGTGTGTGTGTGTGTGTGTGTGTGTGTGTGTGTGTGATTCGGTGGTGAACCGTTATGGGGACGGAGGATGTGTGTGTGTGTGCGTGTGCGTGTGCTTGTGTGTGTGTGTGTGTGTGTGTGTGATTCGGTGGTGAACCGTTATGGGGACGGAGGATGTGCGTGCGTGCGTGTGTGCGTGCGTGCGTGTGTGTGATTCGGTGGTGAACCGTTATGGGGACGGAGGATGCAGGTGTGCAGTTACATAACTGTTCCCATCAGGTTGAACTGATTGGAAGTGAAAAGCTCTGGGTCTGTGTTCTCAGGGTGAAAGACAGAAGTTGTGTTTGTGTGTGGAGACCTCATCTTAAACCTGCTGTGTGTCCTCAGAGCATGAGGGTCAGGAGTGTGTGTGGAGACACCTACTGCACCAAGAGTGGCAAGAAGTTCAGCGGCCAGGTCCAGGAGAAGTTCATGATCATCGACTGTGAGGAAGTCATCGCCGGCTCCTACAGGTGAGGTGTCTAAATATCACCCATGATCTAAGAGAGTTCCTCGTTGGTTTAGTGGTAGATGTTTGGGTTCCCATGTGGAAGATCAGAGGTTTAAAGGTACGATAACTGATATTTACCTGCTTCTCATGGCCAATAACCAATATGATAACATTTCAGCTTTTTGTATTTTAAAAAGTTAACCTGTAGTTTATGCAAACCTGAGGGTAATACAGGCTGAGATGTAGTGAGCAAAGATGGAGGATTTTATATTCCATGGTTCTGATCTGACACCACTATTGTTAACAAGAACAATTCTGACTCTTCAGTTGTTGATTTATTTTCTCTAGTGAAGTACTACCAGAGCAAGTGAAAACAAAATATTTGATAGTGCACAATGCTTTCTATAGCTACATCTGGCCTTTTATAAGAACAAAATAAGGCTACATCTAAGAGCAAACGGATCCAAACGTGTCAAAGATAGAATTGTTTTAAAAGCAACACTGGCTTCGTATTATTGAGATGAAAATGACCAGCTAAAATGTAGCCGATAAATACATATCCATGTATTATTGGAGCTGGTAATATCATGCATCCCTAATTAGTACTTGTACACAGTGAGCCTGGGGGAGTGAAGTAGAGGAGAGATACTGCCTCAGATACTGGAGCTGAGTGGACGTCTCTCTCCCAGAGTAATAAACCATCTCACAAGACCTGTCCAGAGGGTCGGAGCCTCATAACAAACGAAGCGAAGACCAGTTCAGGAGCAGACTGGAGAGGTGGTCTATTAAAAGCCCAGTTCAGGAGCAGACTGGAGAGGTGGTCTATTAAAAGCCCAGTTCAGGAGCAGACTGGAGAGGTGGTCTATTAAAAGCCCAGTTCAGGAGCAGACTGGAGAGGTGGTCTATTAAAAGACTAGTTCAGGAGCAGACTGGGGAGGTGGTCTATTAAAAGACAGGAAAACCTTGCAACACTGCTGCCAAGTGACGTGCGTCATGAAAGGAGTTTGCTGTTGTTTTGCTGCTGCCTCAACAGCACGGCCTGTAGGCTCTGTTTGATCAGTCAGGGGACCCATGGATAACAAGCCGCTCGCTGCCTCGGCTGTTGAGCCTGTAAAGAACATTATGGTATTTTTTTATGGTTGTGCTTCAGAGAGCTTTCTGAGGCAGAAGCATACCACCAAATATGAAGAGCTAATATGGGTCTAATAAATACCTTAAAATGCTCAACTTTCAAAGCCATCATTGGTGAAGGATGAGAGCACAGTGTATGAGAGAGGAGGATTGTGGAAAGTAGACTGGATAGAAGTCAGTATTGGAGGGTTTGCAAACTGCCTCCCCTCAGCTCTTTGTACTGCCTACAATACATCTCTTGTGTGACTGGTTACTGTAACATAACCTAGAAGTTGAAGCTTTTGAAACAAGCTATGCACACCTGAGCAATAACAATAACATGCAGCAGGTTATTGTGAAGAGGCAGCAGTGGATATAACTACACCCATGTGAGAGTCTGATCAACGCTGATAAATACACACTCACTCTGTACTCACATCTCTGGGCTCACAGGGTCCTGTCCTCCGCCATTTTGTGAAGCTGTGTTTGAACTTCATGCCCAGATAGAGAGGGAAAGAGAGAGAGGGAGAGAGAGAGGGAAAGAGAGGAGAGAGAGAGGGAGAGAGAGAGAGAGGGAAACTGAGATGAGAGAGAGAGGGAAAGAGAGGAAAGAGAGGAGAGGGAAAGAGAGGAGAGAGAGAGGGAAAGAGAGGAGAGAGGGGAGAGAGAGAGAGGGAGGGAGAGAGAAGAGAGAGAGACAGGGAAAGAGAGAGGGAGAGAGAAGAGAGAGAGACAGGGAAAGAGAGGAGAGGGAGAGAGAGAGGAGAGAGAGAGAGAGAGACAGGGAAAGAGAGAGAGAGAGACAGGGAAAGAGAGAGAGAGAGAGAGAGACAGAGAAGCGCGTAGGAATGAGTGGAGCTGTGAGACAAACAGGGTCAGAAGCCCTGGGGGAGGTGATCAGCTCAGTGAAGACGAGAGAGAGAGAGAGCTCCAGGCTTCAGGCTCAGTATCTAACAGAGACGTGTGGGTGTGGGGGGGGGGGTTGTTTGACTAGTAGACGAGGGTTGAGGGTTGGGTAGTTTCTATCTCCAGTCCTAACCAGGAAGCCAGAGTAGTGTTCTGCTGGCTGGTGTTAGGAGGAAGGGAGCAGGTTCAGGTTCAGGTACACAGACAGGGCAGAGCGGCTCAGTCTGAACACAGTCCTCCATGGGAGAGGCTGCTGATTGGATCTCACCCAACGCACACGCCTAAAGCATCCCAGCTCTCTGACGCCCTGTGTATATACCCTGTGGTTTTATATCTCTGATATATTCCCTGTGTATATACCCTGTGGTTTTATATCTCTGACACCCTGTGTATATACCCTGTGGTTTTATATCTCTGACACCCTGTGTATATACTCTGTGGTTTTATATCTCTGACACCCGGTCTATATGATCCCTGTGGTTTTATTTTGATCTCTGCGGTCTTGTGTATAATATCTCTGGAATTATAAATGAACCAGTTATCCGCCTGAACTGTGATGAGTTTACAGTGCTCAACAGTACTCAGCATGTGGTCAGCCTTCAGTAGAACCTGTTCCACAACACGTTAGCTAGTTTGACTTTCAAAATACTCTTATGGCAGGTTGTATAACTATTACTCAACGTTCATTGGTACTTGACTCATTGCTAATGGTATGTCCTAAGGCTTTGAAGAGTTATCAAGCATACAAAAACAACAAACTGTCCATCTGCTTCCCCAGTGAGCGAGGGACCAAAGTGGTTGTTCAGGTTATTCAGACGGTGTTCAGACGAGCCTGGGTCCTGTTTGAGTGGCGGTTGGAGAGAGTGTGAGCTGTCTGGGAGACAACTATCAGCAAATCCTAGGGGTGGGAATCTCTAGGCACCGCACAATTCCATTTGATTCCTATTCAGAGGGCAACAATGTGATTTTAAAATGATTATTGATTATAAAATGAAAAGCCAAAGAGATTCCATACATTTGTTTTTAAAGCAGCAGGTGCCGGTCGGAGTTATTTCTCATGCTCGGCCATTTTCACCAAAACTCGTAAACACGAGGCACGTTTGTGCGTTACGTAACTTGGGATTTTGTTTAATTTTTTTTTTTTTTTTTTAAACGTTTCACCATCGCTCCGTGAGGAATTTATGCTTAAAGTGCGGGACTTTAAAAAAACAACAACATCCGATGATGAGTTTTCCACATGGTTCGATCGTTCAAGAGTGAATCGCGATGCATCTAAGAATCAATTTCTTTCCACGGCCACTAGCAAATACTGTAGGAGAGAAGCAGCTGGTGATTCACCACCATGACTGTTTGTCCAGGAAGCTCGTCTACCGGCTCCAGGAGGTTTCGGACATAGATTAGAAGAGCATTCTGACAGCTCAGCTCATTTGTTTGAAATAACCTTTGAGGTGTTTGTTGTGGCAAATGACTGTGTGAAAGTGGCCTGTGGTGTTTGGTTATAAAGGCCTCATCCTTGTTTAAATCTAGGCCATGTGTGTGCTGGAATGTATTTTAGAAAATTACATTTTTGATAGATGTTGAAGATAAAAATAACAAGAATAGAGCTGAAATTATTCCTCACACCACTTGATGGAAAGACATTTTGTTTCTTTGTTTTCTGTGTTTTCTCTGGTTATTCTTGGAACAACAATGGGGCCATTTCACAGTGGTTTGTTTTCTGACGAGAACTATTTCCTGTTTCCTGTGTGGTCTTCCTGCAGCTTCACGTGGCTCTCGGCGCAGGTGCACAGCAACATGGTGATGCACTTCTCCGGACGCATCGCCGACAGCTTCGACCGGGAGTTCCGCTGCCTCTACGCAGACTCACAGGTCATCGATGGCTTCCACAGCCAAGAGGAGGAGGAGCTTCCGTTCTACCCCGCCTACCCTGCCATGGGATCACTGGGCATGGCCATGGACTTCCTTCCTGATAGGCCGAGGGACCGGGAGAGGGTGTGTTCAGAGAACTCCAGCAGCCCATCGAGCAGCAGCATGTCCAGTGTCAAGGCGGCGCCAGGGATGGCACCTACGGTGTACAAGGTCACCCAAGGTCACGATAAGAAGGACGCTGTGAACGCACACCTGAGCCCCGAGAGGAGAGGGGGGGGTGGAGTGGGGGGAGGAGGCCAGAACCCCAGCCCTCCGGGCACCAGAGTCAACGGGGCCAATCACAGCCCTGCTCCTGAACGCCCTCCCTCTGGGATCGGCCAATCGAAGCCAATAGACTGGACCAAATCCGACCCATCAGATTTCATGCGTCCGAAGGTGGGCGGGACCACGTCTAAGTTCCAGGCGCTTGGTCTGTACGACCACAAGCTCAACCTCTTCCAGAGCAGCCCGAACCCCGTCCACAAGCCCCAGCCGCAGCAAGGCCCTGCGGTCGAAAACAAACTCACGCCCAACAAGAGGACCCCCTCTAACCCCCTTCTCAACAAACTCACCGACCTCTTCCTGACCCCCAGCAAGGAGAAGGACTCCCACATTTTCCACCGGTCCCCCCCTCACAGCCCGGCGTGGGGGGGTCCAGACCTGTCCCAGACGCAGCCAGAGAGCCAGCAGAGCCCCCCGCCCCCCCCGGCCCCCGCCGCCGCCATGAACCGCCACGACCAGAAGAGGATGACGCTGGGCCACAGCAAGCTGGACCTGGTCAACCACTACAACAAGCTGAAGTCCAAGCAGGTGTACAGCCGCTTCGAGCTCAAGAGCAACAACTGAGAGGGTAGTGACCAGGAGGGGGGTCAGAGGTGGGAGCTGGGTGAAGTGACCTTTGACCCCCCCACCATCCCCCAATATCTCGTACCCCATCCATTATCCATATTCAGGACTCTGCCTCACAGACCTGCCCCCTGGTACCCAGTCCCCTACAGGGCAGGATGCACCCAAATATCGCTCGTCCATCGGTATCAGCAGGGATCCGCCTTGTTGACCGCCATTGTTATCAGCATTGGCTATCGGCCAAATTGGTATTTTAAACACCAGTATCGGCCCAGGATTTCACAATTGGTGCGTTCCTAGATTCCCTACCAGTATCCTACTGGTTCTGTTCCTGATACCCAGTATCCTACTGGTTCTGTCCCTGATACCCAGTATCCTACTGGTTCTGTCCCTGATACCCAGTATTCTACTGGTTCTGTTCCTGATACCCAGTATTCTACTGGTTCTGTCCCTGATACCCAGTATTCTACTGGTTCTGTCCCTGATACCCAGTATTCTACTGGTTCTGTCCCTGATACCCAGTATTCTACTGGTTCTGTTCGTGATACCCAGTATTCTACTGGTTCTGTTTTATGTTTTGTGTAGAACAGAGTCAGCGTTCTGTCGTCTCTGTCCCGTTCACTCCTCTTCTCCCTGTGTTGAGTCTGTCTGAACACACCCTGAGCACAGTAACCACACCACACCTGTGTTTTCTCTGAGCGTATTACTGAAGATAGAGGTGGATAAAGGTGGTGAGCTTGGCCTTTCCAGGCCATTAGGAGATGATAATAGGAGAGGCGACACACATCAGTACAGGTACATACCTGTGTTGGCCTGCCCATACAGCCCACAGTAGAACATGATACTGTGGCTTGGTAGCCTGTACTACTAGCATTTTATACCTTTTAATTGCATTCTTCTATTATTGAGATTTGTATTTCTCCATAACCAGTACACTGCATTTGTAAGAGTTAGGTGATGCTATGAGATATTTTTCCAGTGTGTCTTTACCAGTTACTTGTACTGTATGAATTTACCCAAATCTGTAAATATACTAATAATAACGTCTAAACTGCACTTGGTTGATTTAACAGCTGTATCACACACCTACTGCACAGGGTCCAAACTCTGCTCTCAGTGTGTGTTGACTTACTCTTGGAGCATAATGTGAACTGTACTTTTGACTGGGGACCATTTGTTGTAAAGTAGCACAGTTCAATAAAAGCAGGTGAGATGGTTTTGGTTTATGTTCATGTTTATTATATTATATGTGTGAATTGAACTAGTGTTAACTGTTACAAGGACTACTGAGCTGTTAAGTGTTACCAAAATAAACATTGATGCAATAAAGATGTTTTGATTGGGATTCTGCAGACATTATTCCAGGATATTCAAATGCATAGGGTGAGGATAGCGGTTATCGCCTGTCCTCTCGTTCACCTTAGGACTCAGTATCCTCCTCTCCTGTTGGAGCAGTGCAGGGTAAGGGACTGCTCATCCCTCCACACTGCTTCCTGGTTCAGTGCAGGGTAAGGGACTGCTCATCCCTCCACACTGCTTCCTGGTTCAGTGCAGGGTAAGGGACTACTCATCCCTCCACACTGCTTCCTGGTTCAGTGCAGGGTAAGGGACTGCTCATCCCTCCACACTGCTTCCTGGTTCAGTGCAGGGTAAGGGACTGCTCATCCCTCCACACTGCTTCCTGGTTCAGTGCAGGGTAAGGGACTGCTCATCCCTCCACACTGCTTCCTGGTTCAGTGCAGGGTAAGGGACTGCTCATCCCTCCACACTGCTTCCTGGTTCAGTGCAGGGTAAGGGACTGCTCATCCCTCCACACTGCTTCCTGGTTCAGTGCAGGGTAAGGGACTGCTCATCCCTCCACACTGCTTCCTGGTTCAGTGCAGGGTAAGGGACTGCTCATCCCTCCACACTGCTTCCTGGTTCAGTGCAGGGTAAGGGACTGCTCATCCCTCCACACTGCTTCCTGGTTCAGTGCAGGGTAAGGGACTGCTCATCCCTCCACACTGCTTCCTGGTTCAGTGCAAGGAAGGTGTAAAGATCTTTACACACTCCTTGATCCAGACTCCAATGAAAGGTAGTGACAACGTGAGACAGTGGATCAGCAAGCTGCCAGTGTGGAACATGAGCCTACTCTACCTACTGTTCTCTGTCTACTGTGCTGTTGGGAAACCAGGGTGTTACTGACCGTTACTAGGGAACTCTTGAGCTATGTTACTAGGGAACCTTTGACCTGGTTACCGGCTAATCAGAAGCCTTTGACCTGTTTTACTGGCTGTTAATGGGGCAGACTGGTTTACTGTTCTACTAGCTGTTACCAGGGCAGAATTACTATTAACAAACAATAAAAGTTACCCATTCTGCGCAATTAACAGTCGGTAAAACAGTTAGCTATTCTGCCCTAGTGACAGCCAATAAGATTGTTGCACATTCTACCCTAGTGACAGCCAATAAGACACATTCTACCCTAGTGACAGCCAATAAGACACATTCTACCCCAGTGACAGCCAATAAGACACATTCTACCCTAGTGACAGCAAGTAAGACCGTTACTGTAGGTGACTCTCAATACTTTCAATTAGTTTATTTTCCTTGACTCCGCCTCCTCACCAACTTCACAACGGATAGAAAGTTGAGGTCATACGATAAAGACAAACTAGGAAGGACTTCTGTCCAAACTGTCCGGATTCCACTAGAGTGAAGGGAGGAAAGAAGAGGGAGCCAGCTATTCTGCTGCAACTCAGTCCTTTCCTATCAGTGAGGAGAGCGAGGCAGGGGAGGGGTGTGTGTAGCGAGGCAGGGGAGGGGTGTGTGAGGCAGCGGAGGGGTGTGTGTTGCGAGGCAGGGGAGGGGTGTGTGTAGCGAGGCAGGGGAGGGGTGTGTGTAGCGAGGCAGGGGAGGGGTGTGTGAGGCAGGGGAGGGGTGTGTGAGGCAGGGGAGGGGTGTGTGTAGTGAGGCAGGGGAGGGGTGTGTGTAGCGAGGCAGGGGAGGGGTGTGTGTACCAGGGGAGGGGTGTGTGAGGCAGGGGAGGGTGTGTGTAGTGAGGCAGGGGAGGGGTGTGTGTAGCGAGGCAGGGGAGGGGTGTGTGAGGCAGGGGAGGGGTGTGTGTAGCGAGGCAGGGGAGGGGTGTGTGAGGCAGGGGAGGGGTGTGTGTACCAGGGGAGGGGTGTGTGTAGTGAGGCAGGGGAGAGGTGTGTGTAGCGAGGCAGGGGAGGGGTGTGTGTACCAGGGGAGGGGTGTGTGTAGTGAGGCAGGGGAGGGGTGTGTGTAGCGAGGCAGGGGAGGGGTGTGTGTAGCGAGGCAGGGGAGGGGTGTGTGTACCAGGGGAGGGGTGTGTGAGGCAGGGGAGGGGTGTGTGTAGTGAGGCAGGGGAGGGGTGTGTGTAGCGAGGCAGGGGAGGGGTGTGTGAGGCAGGGGAGGGGTGTGTGTAGCGAGGCAGGGGAGGGGTGTGTGAGGCAGGGGAGGGGTGTGTGTAGCGAGGCAGGGGAGGGGTGTGTGAGGCAGGGGAGGGGTGTGTGTACCAGGGGAGGGGTGTGTGAGGCAGGGGAGGGGTGTGTGTAGCGAGGCAGGGGAGGGGTGTGTGTAGCGAGGCAGGGGAGGGGTGTGTGAGGCAGGGGAGGGGTGTGTGTACCAGGGGAGGGGTGTGTGTAGTGAGGCAGGGGAGAGGTGTGTGTAGCGAGGCAGGGGAGGGGTGTGTGTACCAGGGGAGGGGTGTGTGTAGTGAGGCAGGGGAGGGGTGTGTGTAGCGAGGCAGGGGAGGGGTGTGTGTTCTGTCCATTTGTAGGCAGCTCTTATCTCCTACTGTCTCATGTTTCTGACCGGGCTGCCTGTCAGTCATTAGCCTTCTCACAGTCAGCTGTGTGTAGATGACGGCATTAAAGCCTTCAGGCAGCCTGTAGGACTGCAGGTGGTGTAGTCAAGGCTATGGAGATCATGTGATCAGGTGGTGTAGTCCAGGCTATGGAGATCATGTGATCAGGTGGTGTAGTCCAGGCTATGGAGATCATGTGATCAGGTGGTGTAGTCCAGGCTATGGAGATCACATGTTCAGGTGGTGTAGTCAAGGCTATGGAGATCACGTGATCAGGTGAAGCCAGGCTAATATAGAGTGATCAGGCCAATAAGGGGGTATGCACACTTATTGCTCATTGGACATGAGTATACTGACTTCTTAATCCCAGCTGATGTACCACCTGTTCAATGACAAAACATTAGACTATAACCATCTTCCACTGACAGGAACACCTGGGCCTGGATTCAGAGATGCCCTGTCCCTCCTGGGTCAGTGGTCACTAGATTGGGCCTTGAGGAGTCAGAGGTGCCCTGTCCCTGCTGGGTCACTAGATTGGGCCTTGAGGAGTCAGAGGTGCCCTGTCCCTGCTGGGTCACTAGATTGGGCCTTGAGGAGTCAGGTCTTTGTGACTTGGGTTTGAGGCCCTAATGTGTAATGGAGGTGGTTCAGTGAACTAAATATATGTTATGTGAAGTAACACTGCTACTGTCTGTATCTGCAGGATGTTCAGACACAGTCTTCCTTCCTGCCTGGCCTGCTGGGTCTATGAGCTCAGTGTGTGTGTGTGTGTGTGTGTGTGTGTGTGTGTGTGTGTGTGTGTGTGTGTGTGTGTGTGTGTGTGTGTGTGTGTGTGTGTGTGTGTGTGTGTGTGTGTGTGTGTGTGTGTGTGTGTGTGTGTGTGTGTGTGTGTGTGTGTGTGTGTGTGTGTGTGTGTGTGAAAGGCTGCTGTATCTCACTTGGCTGGCAGACAGGATTTAAGCTGTTTTAAAGATGGATTTATCTGTCTGTGTCTGAGCAGGGCCACGCCCAGATGGGGCTCAGCTTGGCTTAGTCTTAACAACACACAACAATAGAGCAAGGGTTAACCCTAACCCTCTAAGGGTTAACCCTAACCCTATAAGGGCTAACCCTAACCCTCTAAGGGTTAACGCTAACCCTATCATTTGAGAACTACTCCCACTCCTACTCAGGCACGTGCCAGAGCTTTCAGACAGGGTAATCATAACATATTTTATTACACTTAATTACACATTGTACGCAGCACAAAAGCTATGGGTGAGTTCAGTGTGAAGGAAATGTCATTTACATCAATGGCTGCCCACAGCGTTAGAGTGCCAGACGCCATGTGATGTTTCAAAGCAAAGACCGTACATGTTGGTTCAGAACCACTGGTCTGGCCTCAGTAATCTCTCTCCAAATACATTCTCAACGTCAGTGCACAAGGCATCGGCCTAACATCACGCACAATTAGACAAGAAGAGGCCGTATAACCGTATAACAAATATCTTATCTTACCTTTACTTGAACATGAAATCCATACGTCTCTTCTTGTGAAACACCTTAGTGACATTACTGTAAAAGTCACATGCTTGTTGAAATTAACAAAGTCTCCTACTCAATTGAAATAATGGCCACTACTACTATCCCCACAGAACAGTTTAGTACAAGGGATGACCCTAAACCCTAACAATACACCCTAAACCCTAACAATACACCCTAAACCCTAATAATACACCCTAAACCTAACAATACACCCTAAACCTAACAATACACAAGAGTGTCTGTTTGTCTGCATCACATTATGCATCATACAACACTGAGAGAAGATCTATATTAGCTGAAGCAGTAATGAGTGAGAACTGATAACTCTGATAATGCATTTTATTTACATACTGTAGCATTTCCAAGCAAGTGCATATCAGTAGTGTCCTCATGCCTGAGGCTTCATTCTGGTTTCCACCTGCTTGTTTCATAGCGTGCCAGCCTTACTGTTGACGTGCAGAGAAGAATATTTAGAGACTGATTCGACGCGTTTTGCTCACAGTGTGGGCAGGTTTTGCACTGTGGACTTTAATCAGTCTGACAGTTACTTGGAATGTGCTCTGGGTAGGTGTGTTTCAAATGTTCTAAGAAAGATAAGTTGCTGGTCTCAAGACACTCTTTCTCTTTCTCTCTCTTTCTCTCTCTGAAAACAATATATGGTTTGGTGCTGGTATGTACTGCAGCGTAACCTGTTGATGACATGCTGTGTTTAAAGCAGGGTAGTATTGAAGGATTGGTTCAGTACTACAAGGACTGGTTTCCACACCCAGTGTTGAGCGTCTGGGAATGACGTGTTTGAACACCTTAACCAAGAACAATATGAACCCCTCAACCACCCTAGAACAATATGAACCCCTTAACCACCCTAGAACAATAGGAACCCCTCAACCACCCTAGAACAATATGAACCCCTTAACCACCCTAGAACAATAGGAACCCCTCAACCACCCTAGAACAATATGAACCCCTCAACCACCCTAGAACAATATGACCATCTGAACCACCCTAGAACAATATGAACCCCTTAACCACCCTAGAACAATAGGAACCCCTCAACCACCCTAGAACAATATGATCATCTGAACCACCCTAGAACAATAGGAACCCCTCAACCACCCTAGAACAATATGATCATCTGAACCACCCTAGAACAATAGGAACCCCTCAACCACCCTAGAACAATATGATCATCTGAACCATCCTAGAACAATATGAACCCCTCAACCACCCTAGAACAATATGAACCCCTTAACCACCCTAGAACAGTATGAACCCCTCAACCACCCTAGAACAATATGAACCCCTCAACCACCCTAGAACAATATGATCATCTGAACCACCCTAGAACAATAGGAACCCCTCAACCACCCTAGAACAATATGAACCCCTCAACCACCCTAGAATCTTGTATTTTCATTCCTGTCCATAGAGTTTCTTCAGAGTATAGTGCACAGTATGTACAGTACAGTACTCATTCAGAGTATAGTACACAGTATGTACAGTACAGTACATGGTCTCTTCAGGAAATGAACCCCAGCCTTGGTGATGTAAGAACCCTGCTTCATTTACAGTGAGTACTCAGACCCCTTCACTTAAAAACAATACATTAGCAAAAACAAGGTTTTCACATTGTCAATATGGGGTATTGTGTATAGATCGATAGTGTCATGGAATTTAACACACAGTCTCAAGACTATTCAGATTCATATCTTTTCTTTCCCCTGCAACCCCTAGTTTCATCCCTGTTGTAATTTTAAACACCTCAACTCTCCCTCTTTGTAAATGTAAAACACCGCCTATCCTCCTCTCTTTGTTTAAGTCAGAAAGGCCACACCTTATGTCCTTCCGCCGTCCCTCAGACCTTTTGTTTTCTTTGTCTCTATTCAAAGCGATATTCAAAGTGAGTTTCATCCCACATTCATTTACCACTGTGTGATATCCGTCCCCTCACGATGACGCATAGACAACTCAGCCAATCAAATCCTAGAAAGACTTACCTGTGTTTTGACTGAATATAAGCCAGGGCAGCAGAGGCTGAATTTACTTCTCTGATAGAATCACTCTGTGTTTTACTATTGAGGTCCGTTTGCAACCGTATTGTTTTCTTAATAAACCTGACTGAACATCTTTTTGCGCGAACCTCAGGCTTTGGCAAATACTTTCATTTTTATAGCAACTACAATAGGTAAAAAATAATAAATGCATTTTAGAATAAGGCTGTAACATAACAAAATGTGTAAAAAGTGAAGTGATCTGAATACTTTCTGAATGCGTTGTATCTGTGCTGCAGGTACATACATACTACTGTGCTCTACCTATGTAGTACATATGTGCTGTACCTTTATGTATATAGTACACATCCATGCTGTACTTATATACTACATACTGTATATTTGTGCTGTATTTATATAGTATATTTATATAATACATATGTCTAGTACATATTTAGGTATAGTGTTGGTATAGTGCATATGTTAACATACTATAGTATACATGTAGATATAGTACATATGTACTGTAGGCGTAGTACTGTAGGTATAATATTTGTGTGTAGGTATGGTTCATATGTGGGTATAGTACTGTATAGTATATAATGTATGTAGTACATATTTAGGTATACTGTAGTACTGTAGGTGTAATATTTGTGTGTAGGTATAATACTTATGTATTATGTACAGTATGCACAGTGTAGGTATTTAGGTATAGTAAAGTATATAGGCTATACTGTAGTACATATTTACGTATAGTACACATGTAGACTATAGTACATACTACAGTATGTTGGTGTAGTACATACGTTTTATCAAATCAAATCAAATCAACTCTTATTTATAGAGCACCTTATAGTACATGTACTGTAGTGCATGTGTAGAACTGAGGGGAAGGAACAGTGGAACATCACATAAGAGGAGGGGGTGACGTTCTCCTGACGAGTGGCCTGCAGCCATGAAGAGAAGTGTGTGTTCACTCCTGCACCTGCCCGGTCGGGTTCGGCCTCTTTGAACCATCAGCTGTAATCAGCTCTGACTGTACACATCCTTAAAGTCAAACATGTGCGAGTGCAGCCGGCCTCTCTGGTCTGTGTGTGCTGGGTACCCATGAGGTCTTGAAGGCCACAGATCTCAAAGATTTTAGAGAATAATACAACTGCAACCTGAACTCTTAAAGGATTAACATGGTGATTTTCACTTTTTTTGAGTTTGAACGTGCTATTTGCACAATAGGACATTGAAGAAACACAATAAAAACATTAAATATATCCGTTTTGTCGTTTTTGAGAAACTGGAAGCGTAACATTTTCAGTCCAATTTGACTCGGGGTAAAAATACTCCGAATTCGTGACGTTTTTCCCATTGTTGACGTCACCCTAAAGTTTGAAAATCCCGCCTCCACTCCCCTGCACCGCCTCCAACAGAAACCTGTCTGCCTCCCGCACCTGCTGTCTTTGCGCCGTTTCACCATCTATCCAACATGGTAAGGCAGCTCTGAACCCTTTCTCATCTTGAGAATAATTTAATAGTTGCAGTCTCTTAATTTTATATAATTTGTACGTTTTATAGGCCTAATTGTATTTGTGGTTGTCATACATATTGGGAAGTTTTCACCATGATCTCCGTGTCTGAGTAGCCAACCTAGCTACTGTTAGATATCTACAGTCTATCTTTATATAAACGAACCATAACGTTAGCTGTAATTGGCAACAGTTTTTAAAAAGCTGTCTGATCCAGCTAGCTATTTGTCTTTATCCAGCATGTTGACGTTAGCTAGCCTAATGTTTGGAATGTCAGCTAGCTGTGTTAATTATCCTAGCATGCTAACGTTAGCTCTCAATGCATTTGCTTTTGGTAACGTTAGCCCTCCAGTGCAATGGCAGAAACACAGCGCACCATACTGTACTCTTCCCTGGCATAAACACAGTGCACCATACTGTACTCTTCCCTGGCATAAACACAGTGCACCATACTGTCCTCTTCCCTGGCATAAAATCTACTTGCACCAGGTGCAAACTGTGCTGTAAGGTTTCCGAAGCGATAGCCTACCATAACTGTTGTGAGCGTGCTTTGTTGTATAGGCCAATAGTTATCCAAGTCAAAGTTGGATATAACCCTACTAACACACGCAGGTTGCGCAAACGTTCGACATACGGCCGCTATAGGTGACGATTCGTGTGCGCCGCGTGCGGAAATTACGCGGCCATTTACGGAAACGCGAGATCTGCCGTTTAGTAGACGCTACGTAAGAACGACACGTCATTCCGAAGTTGCGGCCGCGTGCAAAGAACGCACGTGATCACGTGGGCAGGAACCTCCGTTATAAACTCACTTGGCTGACACTAGATTAACAGGTATTTATATGACTTGGGCCGTGTCCGAAATGCATACTACCTGCTACATGCTATATAGTAGGCACTATATAGTAGGCATACTACATACTATATAGTACCTACTGTTCCACAAAACGCGTGTAGTATGCGAGAAAATACAGCATGCTACTCGAGTCATCCAGCGGAAGTGACGGGATACGATACTGTTTACTCCCGCGAAGCTGTGGTACAATTATCCGGTGTTTTCTGTGATCATTTTGTGTATTATCCACAAAAATGTAGCCTTTTCCTGGCATGGGATGTGCGGCTGCTGCTGCCGCCAGGAGAAGACGTGTTTGCGCTGCAAGGAGAAGAGCCGTCATGAGATCTTCTCGACATGCTTGTAGTTGAGGTAAATATTGAACGTTAGCTTGCTAGCTACGCTAGTTAGCTAGGTTAGTTGATAGCCCCGCATGTGCTGGCTTGGGGCTAGCAATACTGTTACATTTGTACCAGGGATGTTATATTAAATAGATTCTGAGAGGCAGGTAAGCAAAACAATAAAACTCAACTCATTTTAAAGAGGTGGGTAAACTGAGTTTACCTGGGTTTACTCATCACTACACGCCTGCTTTGTAATGTTACATTTTAGCTCTACAGATAATGACATCTATCTATTATCATATTGTAAAGACAAGTATATGCCATACGCACAAATGAGTTAAAAGTTTGCCCTAATAATATTCCCCCTGTAGGCTCACATGGAAGACAGAGGTCCTCACCAAGTCAACCTCCACGTCCCTGCTGAGGACCTATTTTGACGGCGCGGACACAAGGAGGGACTTCAGATTGTCAAAATCGACACAGAGGAACCTTGGTGATGGTTAGGAGGATGGGGCAAGACCATGGAGGTGCTAATAATAGCAATATTTATAATAATTCATTGCATTTAGAGCTTTTCTCAGTACTCACCCTTTACAATGGTCTTGTCATTCACACACAGGTGCTGGTCTTTGGAGGTAACATTACATCAGTCATTTAGCAGACACTTTTGTCCAGCATTACCTTAGTCATTTATTTAGCAGACACTTTTGTGTGTCTGCTAAGCGACTTACAGTAGGCCTAATTGCATTTAACCATTTAAAGGTTGAAGACCTTGATGGTGGCCATGGTCCTGCTGCATCAGATCATCCCAACCCTGGAGATGGCCTCAGAAAGTGTCTCGCAGCGGCAGCATCAGCACCAGCACAAGCTGCCTGGATCCCAGCTCTTGGTGAGCACGACTACCCCCATCCTGCTATAAGTAGTCAGTCTATCAGTTCATGAGTGTGCTTTGCCTTGTTCCTTATAGACAGCCTTGAGGCTTTAAACACCGATCAGTTGGTTATAGGCAGCCTTGAGGCATTTGTTTAAATGTATTTGTATTTAAATGTATGTGTAACACTGTACATAGTAATCAGTTTAAGTATTTTGGGGGGAGACAACAGATCAGCGGTCTCCTGTCAGTACCTTTTGCAAGGAAAGCTAATGATCTGACCAAATATAAACAAGTCAAAAGTATATTTGAAGACCATTGTGTAATAAAAATATCCAAGAAATGTTTATGGTTGTGTTTCTTCCATTATACATGTAAAGGTTACTTCTTGATGTATTAACATTTCAACAAAGTGTAATATCTACACATCAGACACTGTCTTGATATGTCTACAGGTCATGTACAGTAACTTGGAAGGTCTTAACACAACACGCAGAGCGCTTTGGACATGTAACTCCCTTATCAAGTAGTCGTTAGTCAGACACATTAAACAGTGAAGCTTTCATAACCGTCTCTGAATAATTCCAATGAAGCATTGTGAACCAACATGTGTGTTCCGTCTTTTATGCCTAATTGCCAACTACAATGTCCATTAGGAATGTTCTTTTACTCTAATGACTGGTTTTAGGTATAGTGACATTTGTTCTTTGACTGGGAAGACATTACAAGGAATGACACACAAACACCAATTTAATTCAAGAAAATACATTTAATAAAAAATAACAAAAACAATAATGGAACAAGATAAAACAGTTTTTTTTGACTGAGGCTTCTAGAAGCAACATCAGCCGGTCCTCCCTCTCCTTAAACAACCCCCTTTCCTCCCTCCACTCAGCCTTCATCTCTGCCTTCTCTCTCCCCCATTCAACATCAGCCGGTCCTCCCTCTGGAGGACGGCCAACTCTTCCCTGTTTACGGGGAAGAGAAACACCACGCTGAAAGGCTTGGAGTAAGTTAACTAACGTATGCATTGTTGTTCAGAAGCAATCCAGCTGTCTGTTTACCTTGGATATTGATTTATGTAGGACCTACATCTTAGAAGCTGGGCTGCAGGGGACGACGGAGACAGCCTGGATAAAGCACGCAGAGAACCTTGTAGCCATGTACAAGGTGATTTTGATCTACAGGCTACATGATAGCAAATATATTGATAGGGACTCACAGTTTGTATGACACTAGAACACTTATCTAACCTCATAGGACCTAAAGAGCCCCAGAACTGGGGTCAGCACAGAGGGAGGGGAGGCCACAGCCGCTTCGTGGAAGTGGTATGGGGTCTTGGAAGAGGCGATGGGGGCCACCTCCCTGTAATACATCCAGAAGTATTATGGGACAATGAATACTAATATATTAATATATGATATATGAACAGTTGAACTCGTTTAAATCATGGAATGAACAGACAATTGTTTAAACAACTTCAAGTAACGTTAGGCTCGGTGGCTTAGGTTAGCCATTTAACAACTCATCACAATTTCGACATTTCTTGCACATTTCTTAAGCGATCATGGTCATATTACATGGAAATGTTAGTCTGTTTCTCTCGATTCTAGCTATAGAAACATCTAAGATTTGACATGAATACGTTTTGAGCAAGAGCCGTCTGAACACCTGTAACGTTAGCAGCCTATTAACGTTAGCTGGGCTAGCTAGCTAACGTAACGTCCACCACAGAGATCAATGCAAGCAGCTAGCTATCATGACGTTCTTTTTCGAAATGTCATTTCTACCCCACCTATATACACAAAACTGCATTTGTAGCTCTGTGTCGTTATAACTAAGATATCTGTCCGAAAAAATAATTTTTCCATCGACAAATTAAGTCAATACTTACATTTGAAAACTCCCGCTGCGGTCCCGGAGATCTCTTCGTTCGCCATCTTTTTTTATTTTTCTCACAGCCCAGTGACGTCTCACGTCTCGACTTCCGGAACAGTATGCTCTGGACTATGCTACATTTACGCCCATTTTTTCGCCGATTTCGCCTACTATATAGTACCTACTATATAGTAGGCGAAATACAGTATGCACAGTTTTGATGCAGCATGCTGCATCTCGCCTACTATATAGCAAGTAGTATGCAATTCGGACACGGCCTTGGTCTGCACGTCTTTTTCGCACGGTGCAAATACGGTGCGGCCGCGTGCAAAAAACGTGGGCAGGAACTTCCGTAATAAACTCACTTGGCTGACACTAGATTTACAGGTATTTATATGACTTGGTCTGCACGTCTTTTTCGCACGGTGCAAATATGGTCACTTACTTACTAAACCCTGACCACTGGCTATATTTAGCATTTACCAGTACAAAAACGAATTAATGCTATATGGGGATATAGCAGCAAGCATTATGCTACAAACCAATATAAGACTGAACACCATTAACAGTTTAGAACATTTTATTACACAAAGTACATTACAAATTAAAAGTATACATATTTACAAGGATGAGGTTTACGGTCTGTCACATTACGCATAGCCAGAAAAGCAAAAAAAAGCATGTACAAGCTCTGGCTAGCAACCCATTATCTGACAATTGCAAAAGTTCTAAAAACAAAAATGAAACAGTGCGCATTCTGTGGCAGGCAGACCGGGAACAGACCGTTGTATCCCACAAAAAAAAGGTTAAAATTTACAAAAATTATTTACAAAAAAGGCATCCATCCTTGCAGGCTGGAAAGGCAGGTTTAGGGAGACGGGCTGGGGGTCACCCACATCTGAATCGAGGGTCTGGGCAGAAGAGGTCATCCTCATCTGAATACTCCACTGTGGTCAGGGCTGGAGCTGCGGTCAGGGGCTGGGCTGGGGAGGTCAGCTGGGCTGGAGCAGATGCCTAAGGACATAATGAAATGGCTGTAAAAGCAAGTCGCATACGTTCATTGGAAGCGTGCCATGTCACTGGATACGAGAAAATTAACTGCCTGACATCACATACCTTTTTGAATCGAGCAGGGGCATGTTTCAGCATCTCCTGCAGCTGGGCAGACACCTCCGTCACAGTGGTGCTTGGCTTACAGGCCATAACTGCACCTTTTAACCAAAAAGGGAATGGTTTCAATGCACATGGCATGAAGCTCAGATATCGTGTCTGCAAAACATAAAGACAATCATTTACTTTTACATTTCCCTAACACTTCCCTGCAAAAATAAGGAACAAAGTTCTGCCCTGAAGTTACTCATCATCTTCCTTTGATGATCCTTGTCCTTCAGCTGCTCCTCCAAGACCAGCAGCTCCTCCTCCGTTTTAGCAGGGTGCAGGTCATCCAGTACTGCTCCCCGATAGCTGTCTGCAGACTCGCCGGACAGTCTCTGCTCCAGCCTCTGCTCTAGTCTCATCATTGTCTGTGCCATCTCCCTCAGACTCTGCATGACGCTGGAGAACTGCTGACACATCATCCTCTGGAAGTCTGGATATTAAACACAGATGTGGCTATAAGTAATTGTACGGTCCCATAATGGATATTCAGCTCAAAGTCAGTTTGTCTCCACAAGAATCTCCCGATTATCTCTCGATCAAACTTAATTCGATATAATGTAGACTTACTGATAAATAGCCTATTGTTGTAATTTATGCTGTTTTGCATATGCAAAATAACGATGCTATTACTAATCGCTTTTATAATTTGCCCCCTTTTCTTGTAGCCAGATCACTACATTTCCAATACTGGGACTCGGGAGGTCCAGGTCTCTTCAGGGCTCTGGGGGTGTGCAGGTCCTGGAGGACAGGTTGCAGCCAATGTCACCTAATGATATTATAAATGTTACAACACCGCCCTGTTTTATGAGAAAGTAGCCTATGTCTTAATTTAATGTCATGTTGTATGCGCAACAATTACCTCGGAAAACAATTACCTCGGAAAATAAAGACGTAGTCCTACTTTTTGTCATTTATTTATTCTCACATTGAGATCTTAACTTGATCAAACACACCTGCTGTGTACTGAATCGTTTGTCCTAAGGTCTTGTATTGCAGCGTTGTGATGCGCATATAGAGGCTACTGTGCTAAAATTATGACTACATTTCAGGGTGGGTGGAGGTGAAGATGTTAAGTCAAGTTATGTTCCTTTCATAATTTACAACTCCAAATAATTGTAATTCTGCAAAACATTCTGAAAGTTGTGTAAGGCTTATCATCACTGTGGCATCTGCTCCACATAATGTTGATCATCCCAGCACCTCGATCCGACCCAACTTCAGGAAGCATTGCGCATTTTGGGATTAAACAGCTCCAGTAGCGATATTCTATTATAACCAGAGGGCATTACAATAACATTCAAAACGAGATCTATTGACTGCATGACCTGTTAGTCTCCAGACTCCGGAGTAGGCTATACCCCTTGACCGCTGCGCTCACGGAGTCGTGGTGCACGGCCCTCTGTCTCCAAACTCATCGATTATGTTGAATCGCTGCGCTACGCATGCAGTCTGCCACATATTAGTTGGATCAGTAGGCTAGCCTATATGTAGGCTACATCCCCAGCCCCTTTCTGCAAAATGTATTGTGTTGCCTTTGTATGTGAAATGAGCTATAATGATTTAATTGATCTGACCAATAATCAGTTATTGCAGTGGTATTCCGCTCGATTCCTTACATCACCACAACTGACAGATGTTGAACCCAGAACAGTAACGTTTCAGTGTTCAACTGGCTTTGTTGGACACCTACTAAGATAAATAACGTTAGACTGGTGAACAATGCGGATGTTATGTCGGTTTCACAGCGCAAATGATCTGTCTTCTGGCAAGACCCACAATTGCAATTATTTGACTAAATAGGTACTGTTCGTAGCTGGCTGAAAGCTATAACGTTAGTCTAATAGCCCAAGCCTCCAAGCTTGCGTGGCCGGCTGCAGGGTGCTTTTTCCTCTGTGTCGTGGGGGAGACGTGTCGTCGTTATACTTTTATCGTACTTTTTCCAAATAGGCCTAATGCAAATTCGAGGATACGGCCTGTTAGGTAGCGTGTATCTTTATAATGTTTGGGGGTTAATATAATATTAAGGACTTTGTAAATGCCCCTGGTTAGCAGCTAGAAAAATGGTTATTGATCTGGCTGTTGTGCGATCTAGCTCGTGTTGTCTAGCTCGGAGCGGTGGTAGCTATGGTAACGGGGCACACGTCTGTCAATCATAATGATTCCAGTTGGTCATTTGCTCAGAGAACTGTCAATCAGTTGTTAATAATCACGCCCAGTTTTGAGTGAGTGAACTTTTTGAGTGGCAGATTCAGACCTCTAAAAACATGTTTTAAAAGAATTTGTATGGATGAATTCTGAAATAGTTAAACACATGTGTTTTGTTGTTGCCTAAAGATACCTGGAAAGTGTTATATTGAACCACCATGTTAATCCTTTAAGACCAAAGTACACATCAAATTACCGTCCTGCAAAAATCAGAGCAATTGAAATGATATTGCTTTGAGCAACTGTAGATAAATCGCATGAAATGCTGTTGAGCCATGACTTCAAAAATCCAACTTGATGTGCAATATTGTGTGCTTTGGGGTTAACAATGTATTAGGGCTACAATATGTTGTCATTTAAAACTTTGTATGCATGGCTTCACTTGTGGCAACCGTTGAGAACATTCTTAGCACTGTCGTGCAGATCGTTTCTGACCTGATTCATGAACACTTTCCACAGACTGGATGAACTGAAGGAAACAGTAAACTGGCTTAGATGGTTCTGTCATGTCCTCGTACATAAGTGAAGAGTTAGACATTCATACTTGTTTTTTTCTCTGTGAACTTTATAGAACAGGTCTTGAACAGGTCCTTGCCCTAGCCAAGCTTAGCCCCAGTAGTTACCCAGGACCCTAGCATAGTCCCAGTGCTCAGGACCCTAGCCAATAGTGCCAGTAGCTAGGGCCCTAGCCTAGCCGGAGTAACTGGTGCCCTAGCCTAGTCCAAGTCCCCAGGGCTCCAGCCTGGCCACAGTGTCCAGGGCCGTGTTCACCACCTTGCAGGGGAGCAAAGCAGACGCATGATCAGTTGTGTTTGAATGAGAATATGGACAGGCTGTGATTGGTGCTCCCACAGATGCTGGTAAACACAGACCCAGGGCTCAGTCAATCCAGATCTCTGTTGTTGTGCAGGACAACAGCGCCCTCCTGTGGTATCATGTGTAATGACTGAAACTACTTTACTTTCACACAGCTTCATTAGTCTAGTCTATTAGACCAGCCTGAAAAGAAAGAAACATTTTGTTATTATTTTGTTCCCAAAGGTAAAGACTACGAGACGTACAGTAATAGTCTTGAGAGTGCAGTGCAAGCTCTCCCAGCTGCACGTGCCCGACTCTCTGCAGGTGGATCACCGACTTACTGTCCGACAGAAAACATCACGTGAATCTGTGTAAAAACATCTGAGACTCCAGGTCCATCAGTACCGGCTCCCTCCAGGTCCATCAGCACCGCCCCCCCCCAGGTCAATGAGCACCGCCCCCCCCCAGGTCCATCAGGTCCATCATCCCCCCAGGTCCATCAGCACCGGCTGCCTCCAGGTCCATCAGTACCGGCTCCCCTCCCCCCAGGTCCATCAGCACCGGCTCCCCCCAGGTCCATCAGGACCGGCACCCCCCAGGTCCATCAGTACCGGTTCCCCCCAGGTCCATCAGGTCCATCATCCCCCCAGGTCCATCAGCACCGGCTGCCTCCAGGTCCATCAGTACCGGCTCCCCTCCCCCCAGGTCCATCAGTACCGCCCCCCCCCCCAGGTCCATCAGCACCGGCTCCCCCCAGGTCCATCAGCACCGGTTCCCCCCAGGTCCATCAGTACCGCCCCCCCCCCCCAGGTCCATCAGCACCGGCTCCCCCCAGGTCCATCATCACCGGTTCCCCCCAGGTCCATCAGTACCGGTTCCCCTCAGGTCCATCAGCACCGCCCCCCCCCAGCTCCATCAGTACCGCCCCCCCCCCCCCAGGTCCATCAGCACCGGCTCCCCCCAGGTCCATCAGCACCGGCCCCCCCAGGTCCATCAGTACCGGCTCCCCCCAGGTCCATCAGCACCGGTTCCCCCCAGGTCCATCAGTACCGCCCCCCCCAGGTCCATCAGTACCGGCTCCCCTCCCCCCTGGTCCATCAGGACCGGCTCCCCCCAGGTCCATCAGCACCGGCCCCCCCCAGGTCCATCAGCACCGGCTCCCCCCAGGGCTGCGTCCGTTCCCCCCTACTCTTCTCCCTGAACACCAGCAGCTGCACCTCCAGACACCAGTCAGTCACGCTCCTGAGGTTAGCGGACGACCCCACCCTCATCGGTCTCATCTCTGAGCGGGATGAGTCCGCCTACAGGTGGGAGATCGACCAGCTACTGTCCTGGTGCAGCCAAAACAACCTGGAGCTCAACGCTCTCAAGACAGTGGAGATGATTGTAGACTTTAGAAAGACCCCCCCTCCCCCCCCATCACACTGAATGACCCCCCAGTGACCACTGTTGACTCCTTCCGTTTCCTGGGCAACACCATCTCCCGGGACCTCAAATGGAAACTAAACTCCAGCTCCCTCGCAAAGACGTGGCGCAAAGAAGGCACAGCAGAGGTTGTACTTCCTGAGGGAGCTGAAGACATTCGGACTACCAAAGAAAATGACGGTACTCTTCTACACCTCCATCATGGAGTCCATCCTCACCTCCTCCACAACCATCTGGTATCCGCCGCTACAGCCAAGGACAGGGCCAATAGATCGCTATTCTTGCACTTTGCCTTCAGCACTAGATTATGCTCTTAGTCACTTGTTTTAGCAAGATGCCCTTGTGAGTTCTGGCAAGTAGTAGTACATTGGCTTTTCCTACGTTAAATGCAATTATTATTAGTCGCTTTGGATAAAAGTATCAGCTAAATGACTGTAATGTAATGTAATGTAACATACACTTTGGACATACAACATACACCTGGGACACACATACGTCCAACACACACTTGGGACATACATCCAACATACATAATGATCACTTAAGAGCCTTTTTCCAGTTGTATTTTCAATGTTCATCAGTCTGGTTTAATTAATGTGATAAATTGTTGGGTGATGGATGAAAGAGAGATGCTGACCTCTCTGAAGCGATGGACCCTGTTGATCACATGATCACACACTACTCATTCAAGGGCATCTATTGGTCAGGAACAGACTGCATGTAACTTGTTTGAAAACTATTCAACAAACAGTTGGAGTTAAATCTTTTTGAACATTACTAGGGGGGAGTACCAGGGTTCAATTTTACGATCCAGTTTTATTCACCCTTTATATTATATTATATTAGGCAATGCAATCTACCACAGTACCTTGCATTTTGGTACAGATCACTGCACACTGTATAATAATGTGGGCGTGCCTTCTCTCAAGTCATGGAGGTTGATCAGTTTCTCTCTCTTTGTGTAGAACCTACCCCCACACATACTCAACCTCCTTGATCAAGATTGGATAACACTAGAGGTTCCTTTGATCAGTTCAGAATTATTTTGTACCGTTCCTATCAAACAAACTCCAGAACTCTTTTAAGTTGGACACACTACTGGTGCCATCTTTCTACAATGACAAATTAGGGTCGTCTCTAGGGTCGTCTCCAGGGTCGTCTCTATGGTCGTCTCTGTGATGCTCTTCATGCTCGGCCCATGTGACTACCCGACCTGCCCACCAGAGGGAGATGTGAGCACGGGATTGAAACAGGCATATCTTCTTTTGTATCTATATTTTATTGAGTTTTGTACACAGGGCTCGATTGGACATCTGCAAATACATAATAATAATAATAATAATAATAATAATAATAACACTTTGTATAGCACCTTTCATACAAATAAATGCTGCTCAAAGTGCTTTACAACAGAATTTAAGTGCTTCACATAAAAATAGACATACAATGAACAAAAAGCCAGGAAAATAAGATGGATGTGCACACACACACACACACACACACACACACACAATCACACACACAATCACACAGATTATATAAGTATTTAAGTCTTCTGCAGACAGATTCTGGGTGACATTTTACCCTGACTTTCCATCCTCCTCTCTCACACAGACAGACATAATACACACATGTGCACACGCACGCACACACAAACACACACACACACACACACACACACACACACACGAACACACACACAGCATGCGCTCAAACTGGCCATTCAGACGACACGGGGGAACAGGAAACGGGTATTTAGTTGTGATGGAGCAGATAGATTAGAGCGCTCGTCACCTGAAGGCGGGGGAAGTAAGCAGGGATGAGTCACCCAGCGCCTGAACCATGCAGCTGAGCAGGGGAGGAGCATCCAGACATACAAGGCAAGTGCCTCATTTCCCAGGGCGCCGAGGCACTAGGGGAGCACAAATCTCCGCTAGAACCCCCCCCCCCCCCGTCAACAACTTGTCGGGGGCGCACTGTCGTTATTTTGCCTAGGACGGCCAATCGCCTTCCGCCAGGCCTGTAGTTGAACCGTGTATCAATCAATCAATCAATCAAAGCTTTATTTGTATAGCGCATTTCATACCCAGAGGCAACACAATGCGCTTTACAGAGAACAAGGGAGGTGGGCATACGACCCACTCTCTACATATTCCAGAGGGAAGCAAAAAAACAGTATCACCCGGGGGCCAGATAAGTGAGCTGTAAAAATTCTTCCCTGACCCCTCTCAACAAGGCGATCAAGCAAGCTCCTGGAGTATGTTTGTCTACTGGCTAAGAACATTTATAAAGCAATAAATTACATTAAATTACATTTTCAGAGTAAGAGAGGCTAAAAACATCATAGGAGAGACATGGCAAACACTGGTGTATGTCTGTGTGTGTATGAGTGTGCCTGGGCCCAGATAGAGGCAGGGGTTGGGGTAGGGAGGGGGTAGGAATGGGAAACGGACCCGGGTTAGGGTGAGGGGAAGGGGATCTGAGCCCAGGACTGGTGTATGTCTGTGTGTGTGTGTGTGTGTGTGAGGGTGCCTGGGTCCAGGTAGAGGCAGGGGTCGGGGGTGTAGCCTGAACCCTGTAACTAAACCCTGTAGCTGAACCCTGTAGCCACACTGCTGGAGGGAGGAGGGGAATATTACCCTCTGCTCTCTACTCCCTTCTGTGAATCTCTTACAGAAGAAGATCATATTTCATCACATTCCAAAACCTACTTGTATGCGATCAGCACATCAGGAAATAGGGTTAGGGTTAGCACATCTTATCAGATGTCCTCCACAGCAGACACGTGACAAGGAGAGGAGGGGGGGAGAGGAGAGGAGAGGGGGAGAGCAGAGGAGAGAGGGAGAGGACGACAAGGAGCAGGAGGAGGAGAGGAGTAACAGGAGGAGAGGAGCCGATGAAGCAGGGCGAGCAGGAGGCGTCATGGTAGAAAGTGGGCCATGACCTCATAATGATGGGCATCACGATGACCAGCTGAAGCAGGAGGAGGTGTCATGGTAGGAAGTGGGCCATGACCTCATAATGATGGGCATCACGATGACCAGCTGAAGCAGGAGGAGGTGTCATGGTAGGAAGTGGGCCATGACCTCATAATGATGGGCATCACGATGACCAGCTGAAGCAGGAGGAGGTGTCATGGTAGGAAGTGAGCCATGACCTCATAATGATGGGCAGCGAGATGGAGGAGGTGTGAGCAGGAGCAGCCTGAGACAGGAGGAGAGGGCGGAGGCGGGGATGGAGGGGAGGGATGCAGGGAGGAGGAGGGGGGGGGGGAGTTATCTCCTCAGATGGTGTTTACTAACACATGCTGTCTCTAAGCAGAGAGGATTGTGGGATAGGACCTCCATGGGCTGCCACTTCTGAGATTGAGTCATGTCTGCTAGAGTGCCTTGTGTTCAGTCCTGTCTGCTAGTGCCTTGTGTTCAGTCCTGTCTGCTAGAGTGCCTTGTGTTCAGTCCTGTCTGCTAGAGTTCCTTGTGTTCAGTCCGGTCTGCTAGTGCCTTGTGTTCAGTGCTGTCTGCTAGAGTGCCTTGTGTTCAGTCCTGTCTGCTAGAGTTCCTTGTGTTCAGTCCGGTCTGCTAGTGCCTTGTGTTCAGTGCTGTCTGCTAGAGTGCCTTGTGTTCAGTCCTGTCTGCTAGAGTGCCTTGTGTTCAGTCTTGTCTGCTAGTGCCGTGTGTTCAGTCCTGTCTGCTAGAGTGCCTTGTGTTCAGTCCTGTCTGCTAGAATGCCGTGTGTTCAGTCCTGCGGTAGTTGGGCTACTGTATGAGTCACTCAAATTTGACACACACACATGCACACAAGCTGACAGCAACAACTCCAATTAAAAAAAGTCAAGGTATGAGTGGTAGTGGATCTGGTGAGTGGTAGTGGATCTGGTGAGTTTAGTGGATCTGGTGTGTTTAGTGGATCTGGTGAGTGGTAGTGGATCTGGTGAGTGGTAGTGGATCTGGTGAGTTTAGTGGATCTGGTGAGTGGTCGTGGATCTGGTGAGTGGTAGTGGATCTGGTGAGTGGTAGTGGATCTGGTGAGTGGTAGTGGATCTGGTGAGTTTAGTTGATCTGGTGAGTGGTAGTGGATCTGGTGAGTTTAGTGGATCTGGTGAGTGGTAGTGGATCTGGTGGGTGGTAGTGGATCTGGTGAGTTTAGTGGATCTGGTGAGTGGTAGTGGATCTGGTGAGTGGTAGTGGATCTGGTGTGTTTAGTGGATCTGGTGAGTTTAGTGGATCTGGTGAGTGGTAGTGCTTATTATGTGTGTGTGTGTGTGTGTGTGTGTGTGTGTGTGTGAGTGTGTGTGTGTGTGTGTGTGTGTGTGTGCATGTCCTGCACACATGACCATGATCAGGCGTGTATCCTATTACAGTCTCCCATTAAAAAATCAACAGTTGCACTCGTAGAAAAAGAACCACTTGTAACAGTAGAAAAGCCCTCTGAAAAGGTGTTCCAGAAAGAACCCTCAGACAGAACCCTCCGAAAGAACCATTTTTGGTTCCAAACAACATTTACAACCTGAAAGGGGTAGCCTACTAGAATCGTAGGCTACCATCTTAAAGGGGGTTATATATCTGTTGCAAATGGATCTATATTGCAATCTTTGGCTTATAGTGGGCCTTCTTGAAGGCATGCTGCCCCCCAGAGCGCTGCTGTTGATGTGTGACCAGAGGCGCTAGTATCCCTACAGTGGGTCGCTAGCGCCGGGATCATTGGCGTTGGCAGCGCGAACTGCAACAGCACATCCAGACATAAATACCTCGCCCCGGCTCGTGCCTGTTCCCATCCTCTACTGATGATACCAGCCTGTCCGCGCGCCGGAGCTTCGATGTGCCTCTTTAAGAGGAAACTGCGTCTGCGCAATAGGAGCTCGACTGTAGCCGTTGGTTCCGCAGAGAAAACTAACCAGAGGAATACAGGGGATGAAGGAGAGTCTTTATTCCCGGAGATAAGCACACTGATACAGGACAAGAGACTGGGAATCACCGGCGGACTGAGGGGGGGAATTTGGGGACAGTCATGGCGGGAGCGGGAGTGAAGAGGCGGAAAGCGGGGCTCCCTGGTTTCTGCTGGAAGACCTGCTATTTTCACATCTTATTCTGGGTCGTCTCGGTCTGTGGCGAAGAGAAGACGTTCATCGTTGAGGTAGGTCCGAACCGGACGACTGGATAATTAGGGATGCGAATGCGAATAATCACTACAGCAACACAACATCCTTCCTGAAACACACCAGCGCGCGACCTCCCCCGTAGCCCATCACCGTCTCGAGCCCGTTAACGCAGGAACGGGCTGTTTCTGTGCGTCTCGGTCTGAACTCACCCTTATCAAAGTGATAAACAAGTGATAGCGTATCAGAGGAAAATAAGATACATTAATTTAAATTATGAGTCGGTTAGATACATCATTTTAACCACATAGTCGTCAAGTAGCCAGATAAATCCATGTGGATGAAATATTAAAAACGGTCAAGCGGATTTATTGTTAGGGACATAGGTGGCTTGAAGGATCGTTAAGTTTAATTTTCACAGTCGATTTTATAACCTTTCCAGCTGCAAATTCCGCTGAAGGTAGAATTATAGGCTACGCATTGCAATGACATAGCCTACATTTGTCTTTCAGTGATTGTGTGCTAGAGGAAAATAGATTGATTGCGCCTCATCCCAACTTATTCTATTTGATGTCAGTGTCCGTGGCAAACACACCATTATCCTCCCACAGTGCCGTTGAACACATAGGGCTTTTGATTTCTGCGCTTCCATCCTAATAAGATCAAGGTTATGTGCGGGTCAGTGTATAGGCTACAAACCAACACTCATATTTAACGTCGTATTTCCAGATGCGCAATTGAAACTCATGCACGCGATAGACTTCAAAACATGTCTTATGTTACTGATTTCCATTCCCTATGTCTTCAGTATTCAGCCTCGTCTGTGGGCAGGTTAAAACTCATTCAATAACAAAGCATCAGTAGCCTGTGCAAGGCAGCCTGAATCCTCACACTAGAACACGGATCCTGCTTCCGTGGGAGCAGAACAAAGAATCCTGGATTTTTTCACCATTGATCCAAATATAGCTTCCTCTATAATTTATCGAAACGCAGGAGTTGCACTCTACAGGAAGATAAAGGAGGGGATGGCAGCACGCCAGGCGGGATGGATTTACTGGATTATCAGATGGTTGTTTTAGATAAGCCGTTTTTACTATAAAGATTGGCCATGTGATTGATATGGTAGCTACACCATCCACTCACAGCTGTAGCTCAGTTCCTGTAGGTGTAGCCACTGAGGGCAATAGAACACTATCCATGATGCTTTGTTGTCCTTTTCACCAGTGCATATGGGTTGGTTTTACTCAGCTTCCTCTACGGTTTTGCTTAGGGCTTGTCAATAATATAGTAACTCTAACCCTAAACATTTCACCAGTTCTAAAATGGTTCCTATATGGGTATGTTGAATATGAATGAGAGAGAGAGAGAGAGAAAGAGAGGACAATCAGAACACTATCCATAATGGCTTTGTTGTCCTTTTCACCAGTTCTAAGCACTAGTGCAAAAGGGCCCTTTTAAAATGCACTTTCCATTTTGCGTCCCTCCTTCCATTATAGTGAGAGTAGCCTGCAGCCCGACGCTGTTGTTCTGCGCGTTGCTATGCATGCCTGTCAGAAACCTGCTCTGTGTGTGCCTGTCAGAACCCTGCTCTGTGTGTGCCTGTCAGAACCCTGCTCTGTGTGTGCTGTCAGAACCCCTGCTCTGTGTGTGCTGTCAGAACCCCTGCTCTGTGTGTGCTGTCAGAACCCTGCCCTGTGTGTGCCTGTCAGAACCCTGCTCTGTGTGTGCTGTCAGAACCCCTGCTCTGTGTGTGCCTGTCAGAACCCCTGCTCTGTGTGTGCCTGTCAGAACCCCTGCTCTGTGTGTGCTGTCAGAACCCTGCTCTGTGTGTGCCTGTCAGAACCCTGCTCTGTGTGTGCCTGTCAGAACCCCTGCTCTGTGTGTGCTGTCAGAACCCCTGCTCTGTGTGTGCTGTCAGAACCCCTGCTCTGTGTGTGCCTGTCAGAACCCCAGCTCTGTGTGTGCCTGTCAGAACCCCTGCTCTGTGTGTGCTGTCAGAACCCCTGCTCTGTGTGTGCTGTCAGAACCCCAGCTCTGTGTGTGCCTGTCAGAACCCCTGCTCTGTGTGTGCTGTCAGAACCCCTGCTCTGTGTGTGCCTGTCAGAACCCCTGCTCTGTGTGTGCTGTCAGAACCCCTGCTCTGTGTGTGCTGTCAGAACCCTGCTCTGTGTGTGCTGTCAGAACCCTGCTCTGTGTGTGCCTGTCAGAACCCTGCTCTGTGTGTGCCTGTCAGAACCCTGCTCTGTGTGTGCCCAGACCGTACAGATCATTACTAATTCCTTATAAAGGCTGGGGTTAGGGTTAGGCCTAACCATAACCATAACCCTTATACATTATGACATTTTCCTTCCAACGAGAAATTCAGGACACTCATGGACGACACACTGGACGAAACACTCCTAGACAAGACATGGACCCTAACCCTAACCCAAACTGCAAGGGTTACCCTAGGGTTAGGGCTAGGATCTTATATATCTAACCCTAACCCAAACTGCAAGGGTTACCCTAGGGTTAGGGCTAGGATCTTATATATCTAACCCTAACTCAAATGAAGCGAGTGCTAAGGTCCTGTTACCCTAGGGTTAGGGTTAGGAACGAAGCGAGTGCTAAGGTCCTGCGCAAACACACATCTACGTTGTTACGCTGGACTCACACGTTCAGGCTTCAACGTTCAACCCCAACCCACACTAGGGACTGGAAGAAGGACACCAAAACCAACCCGCCAATCTCCACTGCACAAGTAGAGTTATGGTCAGAGCATTGGATTCCCACCCGTGAGACCGGGGTTCAAGACCCGGTGGGGATGATGCAGCAAAATAGCTAACGTTACAAGAATCATCAGTGTAACTGCTTTAGCCACTGACTGCTACCATTAATGTTATGGAAGCTGCTGCTAGTTGTTGTGAGCCCATGAGCTAACTGGCTATCCCGCTCTCATTGTGCTGGATTAGCATTGGAAGCATTGGAACTGATGTGTCCAGGCGACAAGACCTATCTTAATTTATCAGACATCATTTCATGTCATTTCAATTCACAGTTATTTCAGTGTCATGACTAGCTTCCGTCCTACCAGTCCTGAACAGAAACAAGCCAGCCTCGCACATCAGCCAGGCTTGACCTGGCCTGGTTAGAAGATTAAAGCGATATTCCCCAGCTGCCTTCTGTTAGACGTCGTCCTCTGAGGACTTTTGCTGGTGCTGTGTTATACAGCCCAGTGTGTGTGTTATACAGCCCAGTGTGTGTGTGTTATACAGCCCAGTGTGTGTGTGTGCGCTGGGGGTGTGTGTCGCAGTTCTGTCCTGGTGACTGAAGCCTGCAGACGGCGAGGGCCTCACACTGGGCCCCCAGTCTGAGTTCACCGTGGTTCTCCTGTATGGAGGTGTGTTCCGTGGTTCTCCTGTATGGAGGTGTGTGCCGTGGTTCTCCTGTATGGAGGTGTGTTCCGTGGTTCTCCTGTATGGAGGTGTGTTCCGTGGTTCTCCTGTATGGAGGTGTGTTCCGTGGTTCTCCTGTATGGAGGTGTGTTCCGTGGTTCTCCTGTATGGAGGTGTGTGCCGTGGTTCTCCTGTATGGGGGTGTGTTCCGTGGTTCTCTGGTATGGAGGTGTGTTCCGTGGTTCTCCTGTATAGGGGTGTGTTCCGTGGTTCTCTGGTATGGAGGTGTGTTCCGTGGTTCTCTGGTATGGAGGTGTGTTCCGTGGTTCTCCGGTATGACCAGCCACAGCAGGACTGAGGATCTTGAAGAGTTGAGATGTTACCTGAGGTCTCCGTGGTAACTGAGGTCTCCGTGGTGATCCTAATGCCCCATCTGCTCTACAGAGACAACACCTTCAGACTGGATAGATAGCTGTCCTGCAGAGAGAGAGAGAGAGAGAGAGAGAGAGAGAGAGGTAGAGAGAGAGAGAGAGAGGTAGAGAGAGAGGTAGAGAGAGAGAGAGAGGTAGAGAGAGAGAGAGAGAGGTAGAGAGAGAGACAGAGAGAGGTAGAGAGAGAGAGAGAGAGAGAGAGAGAGAGGTAGAGAGAGAGGTTTGTGTGTGTGTGTGTATGTGGGGGGGGGGGGGGCGTAGACAGAAAGAGAGAGAGAGAGAAAGAGAGAGAGA
>NC_140244.1:8790720-8800720 GCF_949987555.1 Borostomias antarcticus
CGTTACCAAACCAACATCTCCGTTAACAAACCAACATCACCGTTACCCAACCAACATCTCCGTTACCACACCAACACCTCCGTAACCCAACCAACATCTCCGTTACCCAACCAACATCTCCGTTACCCAACCACCATCGAGTGAGTCCAGCACCATGCCACCGCGGGTCATCACCCTTACCCAACCAGCATCTCCGTTACCCAACCAACATCTCCGTTACCACACCAACACCTCCGTTACCCAACCAACATCTCTGTTACCCAACCAACATCTCCGTTACCACACCAACATCTCCGTTACCACACCAACATCTCCGTTACCACACCAACATCTCCGTTACCACACCAACATCTCCGTTACCCAGCCAACATCTCCGTTACCAAACCAACATCACCCTTACCCAACCAACATCTCTGTTACCCAACCAACATCTCCGTTACCAAACCAACATCTCCGTTACCCAACCAACATCTCCGTTACCCAACCAACATCTCTGTTTCCAAACCAACATCTCCGTTACCCAACCAACATCTCCGTTACCCAACCAACATCTCCGTTACCACACCAACATCTCCGTTACCCAACCAACATCACCCTTACCCAACCAACATCTCCGTTACCCAACCAACATCTCTGTTACCAAACCAACATCTCCGTTACCAAACCAACATCTCCGTTACCGAACCAACATCTCCGTTACCATACCAACATCTCCGTTACCACACATACAGCGGTCAACGTTACCAATCAACCCACTGATCATCTTCAGTAGACCAGCGGTCAACTTTCACAGACTAACGCTCATCTTCAGTAGACCAGCGCTCAACTTTAACAGACTAACGCTCATCTTCAGTAGACCAGCGGTCAACTTTCACAGACTAACGCTCATCTTCAGTATACTTCGATACACAGAGGAGAAGTGTGTATCTCAGTTAAGCCACATTCTATTACCCGAGCCAGACTCCTGTGCCTATCTGACAGCATGATGCGTTGTGGGTAATGGTGCATTGTGGGATGTGTGTGCAGGTGGATGAGGAGGCCGCGCTGTGGCGTCCCAGACCACCCCCACATCAGCCGGCGCCGCCGCAACAAACGCTACGCCCTGACGGGACAGAAATGGAGGGACAAGAAGATCTCCTATAGGTACAGTGTGTGTGTGTGTGTGTGTGTGTGTGTGTGTGTGCGTGTGTGCGTGTGTTTGTGTGTGTGTGTGTGTGTGTATGGGTGTGTGTATGGGGTGTGATTCGGCCAGCGTAACAAACACTCAGTGCTTTCGTCGCCTGCATTGCGTGTATAAAGGTACTTTGGCGAGCTGATTAATAGGCGTGCATATACGCACGCGTTACGAGTCGCTCACATTCTCAGAGGGTGACGTGTCAAAAGTGCCGTGCCACTTTTGCGCACATGCATGTAACGTTTGCACGTTCGTGTTAAGTCAGCGGGCACTAGAAGCTGCGAGCGGGGCTCATTTGTCCATATTGAATAAAAATTAAGAATATTTATTTGCACTCAATCAAATTCCAGGACCCTCCTTGCATAACTTTTCCTAGATATGTGTCGTTTTATCTCCACTATCGCTACATTTTCAAATAAGAGCGCGCATCTGTTCGAACTGGTGCTGATGGTGCTGCAGCGCCCTCTATTGACAAGAAACACGTGTATCTGAACATTTGTTTTAAATTGCGAAGAAAGAGTCATTCAGATATTAGGCTTTATTAAAAACAAGTTGCTTAACATGTGCGAATTCCATTTATTGAGAAGGCATTACCAATTGGCAAGGACGAGATTAGAACCAGCTATGATTTAAAGGCAACTGACCTTACACATGCGGCCGCTAACACGTCTGCTGCGCTAGCAAGGCACTGGCACGTTTGACACGTCGCTATGCAATTTCTGCACACATTACAAGACGTACGTACGTACGTACATCTATGATACCAAACTGTCATGTGTAGTGTTGGTGTCGCATATGTGAGGCGCATCTAACCTGTAGTGTTGCCGTCACGCACACGATGCGCAATACGTGTAAACAACATGTGCACAGCGTCTGCGTTACAGGTACGTTACTATGGAACGCCAAATGGGTCATAATTCGCCTTGATTTTTCGCCGTCACCAGGCGTGTTTTCGTTGAAAAACGCCGTATTGGACGGCGCAAATCCTCGCAATGCGCCGTTTAATAAGCGCCTGGCGCCGCAAGGCGTCGGTTATGGTTAAATACACCTGTCGCCGTCAGGCGTTTATTAAACGCCGCCAGGAGTCTCATAAGCAAATTTTTGAAAGGTACCGCCCACTGGCCTCTACGGTGACTCAGGTAGTACAATTTATCTCTTTCCTCCAGGCTTGTGATGTCTCTGTTCCAATCAGGCCATTATGGTCGTGAGTGTCATGTGACGATATGCTACTGTACACGTATTGACCAAGAAAGATGGCACGAAATAACTTTCTGCTTCACTGCAAAAGAACATTAAACGACTGCACACGTCTTCTACTTTCGGACAATATCCAAGCTGACAAAATCACTGTTTATGAATTTGCATACATAAATCTAGGTACGTTGGTCAACTGATAGTAGTGGCTAGTTAGTATTATGACATATTATGACAGAATAGTTATGGCATTATTCATGTTTTTTTAATTACTGTATGGGGGACATTTTAATAACCATTTATGTAAGATTTTGGGGACCTATTTCGATCGACCAATAGGCCTATATCAAATAATGTTCCCACTACAAAGTAGGCTAATTGTATTTCACCATTAGGCTAGGCTACTGTAAGAATATGGGGAGCATATATTTTACTCTAGACTCAAGATATGTTTATTGGCTGTCTATTAAGACTTCAGGGGTAGCATCTATCGGCCAATATCCTCTAACACTTTTTACCATCGATTTGATCGAGTAGAAGTACACTGATTACCTATGTTAAATGCAATTATAAGTCGTTTTGGATAAAAACATCTGCAAGATGATTGTAATGTAATATAATAAAAACAGCAAGGTCATTCCATTACTGATCTATAGCATGTTCTTAAATGTCAGCAGTACTTTTACAGCTCCTTTTGTGAGCAATACTCTCCATGGGCATTTCAAGTAATGGTCCTCTATATTGTCTTTAGTAAGCATACTTTTGTCTGTGATTTCAGAAAAGGAATCATATCCTCTAACACTGTTACAGTGTTAGTCTTCGCATCGGGGGCTTCAGCAGTACCGCGTCTGTGCTTCCCAGTGGAACCACACCTGGAGTTCCTGCATGTTCAGGGGGCGGAGCTAAAGCGCATCTTCCCAGAGGCCAACACCTGTATTATAACACTGAGACTGCCTATCCACACCTCGTATGAAGTGTGGAGTGTCACGGCACCGCCGCGTCAGCCTCGTCCACCTCCTCAGCCCCCTGACCCCGGCCCGAGCCCCGGTTCTGACGCTGGTCCCCAGCCTGTCCCTGTCTCTCCAGTACCGGACTCCGTTTCCCCCAGCACCTCCCAGAGCCTGCAGCGGGAACTGCGGGCACGTCTGCGGTCACAAGCCAGACACGCCCCCGATCCACACCTGCCATGCGTCACCTTGATTGCCTCTCCTCCACACCTCAACGCACCTGGTCCTGATCAGCCAATCAACACACCTGGTCCTGATCAGCCAATCGCCAGCAGGATAAGAAGCCGATCCACACAGCCCTCTGTGCCAGATCGTTGACCAACCAACCTAGTGGGTACACGTCTCTAGCTCCCTGCCTCGTCTGTCTTTTGAACCTTGCCTTACCCTGTTCTCCCTGTCTTCCCAGTTCCTGCCTGACCCACGCCTGTACGATTACCCCGCTCCTGCCTGACCCACGCCTGTACGACAACCCTGCTCCTGCCTGACCCACGCCTGTACGACAACCCTCCTCCTGCCTGACCCACGCCTGTACGACAACCCCGCTCCTGCCTGACCATCGCCTGTACGACTACCACGCTCCTGCCTGACCATCGCCTGTACGACTACCACGTCCCCGCCTGACCCACGCCTGTCTACGGATCACGTTACTGCCTGCCTCTCCCCGGATCGCAATAAACGTGCCTACGGGCTTTCACCCCAATCGTGTCTGCTCTTGGGTCCTCCATCCAAACCCTAACAGAACGATCTGGCCAACATGGACCCAGCGGACAACACAGGCCTCCGGCAGGCCGTCACCTCCCAAGGGATTCTCGTGGGACAACACAGCGTTGTACTCCGGGACGCCGAGACAGCGATGCGGGCTCTCAACGCCAATATGCAAGGCCTGTCGGCCCAGGTAACCACGTCGGAGCAAAGCCTGCACACTATCGCCGCTACCATGCAAACCCTCAGCGAGCAGGTTAGCCAATTGGTCATGTCCACGGGCTCCGCAGCCCAGAGGGAGGGCCCTGCACCCGGAGCCCTGGCAGCTAGCCCAGCCCCTGTGACTGCATCCCGACGTGAGCCTAACCTCCCTAGTCCCAAGCCGTATGACGGTGATCTGGCTCGTTGTGGGTCATTTCTAATGCAATGTGACTTCATCTTTGTTCACCAGCCTAGCATGTATTCACTGGACGCCGAAAGGATAGCCTTCGTGTCTAGTCTACTTACCGGTCCGCCCCTTAGTTGGTTTGAAGCCACCTGGAAAGCTAACGCGGCTTGTCTCCGGTCTTACGCTGAATTCAGCTTAGAGTTCAGAAAAGTGTTTGATCATCCCGCCCTTGGTCACGACTCAGCCTCACGTTTAATGAACTTCCAACAAGTTAACCGTAGCGTGGCAGAGTACTCCATAGAGTTCAGGATCCTAGCCGCGGATAGCGGGTGGAACGATACCGCCTTACAGACCGCTTTCCGTGCGGGCCTGTCTGAGACTCTGAAGGACGAGTTAGTCAGGGACACGCCCACTACCCTTGACAGCCTAATCTCCCTGGCTATCAAAATCGATCACCGCCTGAGGCAGCGTAGACAGGAAAGAAGCCGCACGTCCCCTCAGCGCACCACGACGCCACATGCCTCCGCCCCCGAGGACGAGCCCATGCAGTTGGGCGGCGCACGACTCTCCGAGGCTGAACGCGCTCGCCGTGTGAGCGAGCGCCTCTGTTTCTACTGCGGTCAACCAGGTCATGGCCGTGCTTCCTGCCCCGCTCGGCCAAAAGACCCAAGCCCACCAGTGAGAGTGGGTTCACCGGTGGGCTGTGCCCTGTCACCCACGCCCCCAATGGCCAAGCTAGCGCACGTGGGCTCTCTTTCCAATGGCTCCTCCTGTGTCGATGCCCAGGGGCGGATGCACCTCGACGTCTCCATCACTGTGAACCAACGGCCCATCTCGGTTCTCGCCCTTGTTGACTCAGGTGCCGACGACAATTTCATCGACGCAGAGCTAGTAATCCAGGCGGGTATTGCCACCCTTCCCAGAGAGCCCCCTGTTACCGTGCACGACCTTAGCGGTAGACTCCTAGCCAACGTTACGCATGTCACTGAACCCTTGAGCGTGGTCATCTCTGGAAACCATCGCGAGTCCTTGTCCCTATTGGTCATCACGTCACCCCAGAGTCCCATAGTGCTTGGCCATGCGTGGTTAAAACAACACAATCCCCATATCGACTGGTCCTCTAACCGAGTAGTCAGCTGGAGTACCTTCTGCCTCAGTACCTGCCTCACATCTGCCCGTCCCCCAGCAGAGGGCGCTGTTGCCCCTATTGAGCCTCCTGACCTGTCCCAGGTGCCCCCCGTCTACCACGACCTTGGAGAGGCCTTCAGTAAGCAACGAGCTCTCTCCCTACCGCCCCATCGCCCCTATGACTGCTCCATAGAGCTCCTCCCCGGGGCCCCTCTGCCCTCAGGCCGTCTGTTCCACCTGTCACGTCCTGAGAGAGAGGCCATGGAAACCTACATCAGGGACTCTCTTGTTTCTGGCATCATCAGGCCATCGTCCTCTGCAGTAGGTGCCGGATTCTTCTTTGTCGGTAAGAAGGATGGTTCCTTACGACCCTGCATTGATAACCGGGCTCTGAACAGCATAACTGTTAAAAACAAGTATCCCCTGCCTCTCCTCGCTTCTGCCTTTGAGCCCCTCCAAGGCGCCACCGTCTTTTCCAAACTGGACCTCAGGAACGCCTACCATCTGGTTCGGATTACAGAAGGAGACGAGTGGAAGACTGCTTTTAACACCCCCCTTGGACATTTCGAGTATCTGGTGATGCCTTTTGGGTTGACCAATGCCCCTGCTGTTTTTCAGGCCCTAGTCAATGACGTCCTCCGGGATCTACTGAACCGTTCTGTCTTTGTCTACCTGGATGACATCCTTGTTTTTTCTCGTTCCCCGGAGGAGCATGTCAAGTACGTCAGGCAGGTTCTCCAAAGACTCCTGGAGAACCGGCTGTTTGTCAAGGCTGAAAAGTGTGAATTTCATGTCCGCACAGTTCAGTTTCTGGGGTACATCATCGGAGAGGGTCAGGTGAAGGCTACCCCAGAGAAGATCAGGGCAGTGGTCGAGTGGCCCACCCCCTCAACCAGGAAGGAGCTACAGAGGTTTCTTGGGTTTGCAAACTTTTACCGACGGTTTATCCGTGACTACAGCCGAGTTGATTCCCCCATGATGGCCCTGACCTCTAGGGCCACTCCCTTCTCCTGGACACCCAAGGCAGACGCTGCGTTCAGGGCCTTGAAAGCACTCTTCACCTCTGCCCCAGTGCTTACCCAACCAGACCCCTCACGTCAGTTCGTCGTGGAGGTCGACGCATCGGACACGGGGGTGGGGGCGGTCCTGTCACAGCGGTCGGCCTCCGACGACAAGCTCCACCCCTGCGCCTTCTTCTCTCGCCGCCTTGAACCGGCGGAATGCAATTACGACGTGGGGAACAAGGAGCTGCTCGCTGTCCAGCTGGCCCTGCAGGAATGGAGACATTGGTTGGAGGGGGCGGAACAACCGTTTATCGTGTGGACGGATCATAAAAACCTGGTTTACCTCCAGAACGCCAAGAGGCTAAACCCCAGGCAGGCCCGGTGGGCGCTGTTCTTCGGGCGCTTCCGGTTTACCATCACCTACCGGCCGGGGTCCCGCAATGTCAAGCCTGATGCGTTGTCACGCCAATTTGCTCCCCCGGAACCGAGTGCCGCAGAGCCTGACACAATCCTACCTCCCTCCTGTGTGGTGGGCGCGGTCACATGGGAGATCGAGGGCGTGGTCAGGGACGCCCAGAGGAGCCAACCGGACCCAGGTAACGGCCCCCCTAACCGACTGTTTGTGCCTGATCTAGTCCGTTCCCAGGTCATCCAGTGGGTCCACGCATCCCGGTTTGCCTGTCACCCAGGGGTCAACCGCACCCTGGCTCTGCTTAAGAAGCGTTTTTGGTGGCCCACCATGTCAGCTGACACCCGGGAATACATCCAGGCCTGCACAGTCTGTGCCCAGAGCAAGGCGTCGCACCAACCCTCCTCCGGTCTGCTACGCCCCCTGCCTGTTCCTGGCCGCCCTTGGAGCCACATCGGGCTGGACTTCGTGTGCGGGCTCCCTCTGTCCAATGGTAACACCACCATACTAACTATTATTGACCGGTTTTCTAAGGCCGCCCATTTTGTGCCCCTATCCAAGCTCCCCTCAGCTTCAGAGACCGCGGCTCTCCTGGTGACCCATGTGGTCCGGCTCCACGGCATTCCCGTGGACATTGTCTCGGACCGAGGACCCCAGTTTACGTCCCAAGTATGGCGGGAGTTCTGCCGGGCTATTGGAGCCACCGTGAGCCTGTCCTCCGGCTACCACCCCCAGACTAACGGGCAGGCTGAACGGGCCAACCAGTTCCTTGGGAATGCGCTGCGCTGTGTCTCTACTCGGAACCCGTCCGCCTGGAGCGACTACCTCTCCTGGGTTGAGTATGCTCACAACTCCCTGTCCAATGCCTCCACTGGTCTGTCCCCTTTTGAATGCTCTCTGGGCTACCAGCCACCATTGTTCCCTGAGCAGGAGGAGGAACTCACCGTGCCCTCAGTCCAGAGCCACATCCGTCGCTGCCGCAGGGTGTGGAAAGAGACCCGAACCGCCCTGCTCCGCTCTGCCCACCGCAGCCGGCGTAACGCGGATCGCCACCGGGTCCCAGCTCCAGCTTACCAACCAGGTCAGAGTGTATGGTTATCCTCCAAGGACATCCCATTGCAAGCATCCTCCTGTAAGCTGACACCCCGGTACCTGGGCCCATACGTCATCGACAGCATGGTCAACCCCTCAGCGGTCAGGCTCAAGTTGCCTCCCGCCATGAGGATACATCCGACCTTCCATGTGTCCCATATCAAGCCTGCCTCTGTCAGCCCACTGTGTCCACCAGGAGACCCGCCACCGCCGGTCCGGATCATCGATGACCACCCTGCCTGGACGGTGCGGCGCTTGCTGAGGGTCTGTCGGCGGGGCCGGGGACTCCAGTATCTGGTGGACTGGGAGGGTTATGGGCCTGAGGAACGGAGTTGGGTTCCCCGCAGGTTCATTCTGGACCCGACGCTCATCCGGGATTTCCACCGTGACCATCCTGGCCAGCCCGGTCGGTCGCCAGGTGGCGCCCGTAGAGGGGGGGGTCCTGTCACGGCACCGCCGCGTCAGCCTCGTCCACCTCCTCAGCCCCCTGACCCCGGCCCGAGCCCCGGTTCTGACGCTGGTCCCCAGCCTGTCCTTGTCTCCTGACCCACGCCTGTACGACAACCCTCCTCCTGCCTGACCCACGCCTGTACGACAACCCCGCTCCTGCCTGACCATCGCCTGTTCGACTACCACGCTCCTGCCTGACCATCGCCTGTACGACTACCACGTCCCCGCCTGACCCACGCCTGTCTACGGATCACGTTACTGCCTGCCTCTCCCCGGATCGCAATAAACGTGCCTACGGGCTTTCACCCCAATCGTGTCTGCTCTTGGGTCCTCCATCCAAACCCTAACATGGAGAGAGTACATGGAGAGTGGCATCTTACAATCTCCTCTCTTTGGCACAACACAGTTTGCCTTTTCTACTCTTTTTACCTTCCAGCCTTCCTCCTCCTGGGCAGGGCTCTATTAGTGTGTAAACATGTTAAAGCTGAGGCATAGGTTATGTGTAATGTACCTGACCACAAGTTATGATGAACTGAGCTATGTAATGCTTAAAAAAATACTACTAACAAGGTTTGTGTGTTCAAGTTGAGGTGAGGTTTATTTTATCAATTAATCTTAATAAAGCAGTGTCAAAGATTTGAACAATTTTGGGGGATTTAATCAGAAAAGGTCCTCCTGCAATCTCCCTCCAGGTAGAACTTGGTGGCGGACTGGATAAGGTTATCTCTTTCCTCCAGGCTGGCGATGTCTCTGGTCCAATCTGGCCATTAGCACCCACCAGATCTCTTGACTCTATCATATCGTAGTAAATTAAACCATTAAGATGTTACAAGAAATCAGTCTCAGATCAACAGCTGTATTTATGGAATTACTGCTAGTACACAAAGTACTAAGTAACATATTATAAAAAAACAGAGTGAATAATTTTTCTAAAATATAGCATAAAACATAACATAAAATATAGCTCTTCCTTGATGTGGACCACCTTGTCCCAGGCCCACTCCAGGACACAGCGCAGGGTCACTACACCCTGCCTGATCTAGAGGCATACACACACACACAACACATACAAAGCTCATTTTAGTGACAGTGACTGGTTGGCGGTGTGTCGGTGGTTTGTGTGCAGCCTCACCGTCAATAGTTTACGTAAGAAATAACACACGAGAGGGAGTGTGTGGTTATTGGCACGGCAGTGCTGCGGTCAGAAGCCCTCAAATGTGTTGTTGCTTTTATGCAACAGCACTGCAGTCGTTACATTTTTTTTGTTGAAAAAGATGGGTTTATAGTGTTTGACCATGCAGAGCTCTAAAAGTGATGACAAGTACCTTAAACTGGGTCCTAAAACTGATGGGGAGCCAGTGTAAGGAGTCCAGGATTAGAGTAATGTGACAGGACGTTCTGGACCTAGTCAGTAGCCTTGCAGCAGGGTTTTGGACCATTTATGTGTGTGGA
>NC_140244.1:8803220-8868220 GCF_949987555.1 Borostomias antarcticus
TACCATAATTGATGGTATTTATTTAACTACAGGCACCGACGGACGTTTAAGTTCATCAAGCTCCAGTCACCTCTTCAGGAGAGACAGGTGTGCCTGTTATGACATGTTCACAAATGGGATTTTGTTGGTTATCATGTAGGGTATATTTTGTTTTCTACTTTTTTTTTTTTTTTTAATCTACGGTTTGATCAATAAACCTTTCAAAGAATCCTGACTGGTACTTTTATTTTCAAACTGGGGTAAATACAGTAGAATTGGTGGCACCTTTGTTAAGCAGAGCAGATTAGCCTACTGTACTTACTGTACTACAGTTGTGTAACATGAACATGATTAATGCTTGGGTTTCTAGAACATGCATCACCTCCTATATTGTCTTGCCACGTGTTTAAAACATGGGGAAACAGATTGGTGTTGCAGTGTCATATCACAAAACAAATGAGAATATTCTTCTTATGAAACTATATTTTGGAACAGACGATGAAAAAGACCCAAAACAGCTGCGACAGACGTAAACAACGAATGACGTCAAGAAGGCTGATGAAAGAAGGCTGTCCCAAAAATGTGTTTTGTAGGAGCCTGGTGGCGTGCGGACTTTCACGCTTGGCTGTGCCCTAGCGCACCTCTGGAAATATGTGGCCCTAGTGCACACCTCAGTGAGGGGTGTAGGGCCTAGGGTGGGTATTGGGACAGGGCCCATACCTGCTACGGCTTCTAATGTCTGGAAGCTGCTTACGCAACGTACAGCAACAGCAGCTGCACCCCCCCCCCCCCCCTCCCCTTCAGGAGGTAGAGGAGGGGGAGAGGAGGGGAGGAGGAGGAGGAGACAGGAGAGAGAGGGAGGAGGGGAGGAGACAGGAGAGAGAGGGAGGGGGAGGAGGAGACAGGAGAGAGAGGGAGGGAGGAGGAGGAGATAGGAGAGAGAGGGAGGAGGAGGAGGAGACAGGAGAGAGGGAGGGGGAGGAGACAGGAGAGAGAGGGAGGAGGGGAGGAGACAGGAGAGAGAGGGAGGGGGAGGAAAGAGAGGGAGGGGGGAGGAGACAGGAGAGAGAGGGAGGAGGGGGGGAGGAGACAGGAGAGAGAGGGAGGAGGGGGGGAGGAGACAGGAGAGAGAGGGAGGGGGGGAGGAGGAGACAGGAGAGAGAGGGAGGGAGGAGGAGGAGACAGGAGAGAGAGGGAGGAGAAGGAGGAGACAGGAGAGAGAGGGAGGGGGGGAGGAGACAGGAGAGAGAGGGAGGGGGGGAGGAGGCAGGAGAGAGAGGGAGGAGGAGGAGACAGGAGAGAGAGAGAGAAAGGGAGGGAGGAGATAGGAGAGAGAGGGAGGAGGGGGGGGGAGACAGGAGAGAGAGGGAGGAGGAGGTGGAGACAAGAGAGAGGGAGGGAGGAGACAGGAGAGAGAGGGAGGAGGGGGAGGAGACAGGAGAGAGAGGGAGGGGGAGGAGACAGGAGAGAGAGAGAGGGAGGAGGAGGAGACAGGAGAGAGAGGGAGGAGGGGGGGAGGAGACAGGAGAGAGAGAGAGAGGGAGGAGGAGGAGACAGGAGAGAGAGGGAGGAGGAGGAGGAGACAGGAGAGAGAGGGAGGGGCAGCGTTGCTCTTCAGAGATGTTGGAGAGGGGGGTTGACTGAGCCCGGTCTATATTTAGTCTGTCTGCTGCTGCTGATCTGATGGGATCTAAGACTGTCTGTCACCCAGACACAGCCTGCCAGGGAGAGGGAGGGAGGGATAGAAGGAGAGAGAGAGAGAGAGAGACAGCCTGCCAGGGAGAGGGATAGAAGGAGAAAGAGGTAGATGAAAGGAGGAAAAGAATTGAGACGTAGAGACTCACGACTCAAGATCTGTTTATTGCCGTATGTTGTTCACACACACTAGCAATGTGACCAGGGTGAAGGCACATTGCTGTAGACAGGACAGGACAGGGTCCAGGACAGGACAGGACAGGGTCCAGGACAGGACAGGACAGGGAGTAGGACAGGACAGGACAGGGTCCAGGACAGGACAGGACAGGACAGGACAGGAACGGACAGGGCAGTGCAAAAACAGTGCAAAAACACAAAATACAAAAAGTGCAACAAAATGCAGTGCAATGTACAAATATATACAGTTAAAATTCTAATAAAAACCTTTATTTGTATTTTATGAGGCCCAATTCCAGTGTGTGTGTACTCTATAGGGAGGGTGAGGAGGGAAGGGATGCTCACTGCTGCTCCCCTCCAGCCTCTCCTCCCTCCTCCCTCCTCTCTCCTCCCTCCTCTCTCCTCTCTCCTCTCTCCTCCCTCCTCTCTCCTCTCTCCTCCCTCCTCTCTCCTCTCTCCTCTCTCCTCTCTCCTCCCTCCTCCCACCTCCCTCCAGCCCCTCCTCCCTCCTCTCTCCTCCCTCCTCTCTCCTCTCTCCTCCCTCCTCCCACCTCCCTCCAGCCCCTCCTCCCTCCTCTCTCCTCCCTCCAGCCCCTCCTCTCTCCTCTCTCCTCTCTCCTCTCTCCTCTCTCCTCTCTCCTCCCTCCAGCCCCTCCTCCCTCCTCTCCTTCTCTGTCCTCGTTCACCATCAGCCTGCTCTAAAAGCCCCATGATGAGAAGTCAAGTGGAAGCTAATGTCATTATGTGAGGTGGGAGCTCTGCTGTTAAGAAGCGTAGCTCTGAGTAATCTGAGAGGAGAGGGGATTTATCTCAACCCAGTCCTAATTCCTTCCTCTACTACACCCACAATCTGAGGTCTGATCAAATCCTAATTCCTTCCTCTACTACACCCACAATCTGAGGTCTGATCAAATCCTAATTCCTTCCTCTACTACACCCACAATCCTAATTCCTTCCTCTACTACACCCTCAATCTGAGGTCTGATCAAATCCTAATTCCTTCCTCTACTACACCCACAATCTGAGGTCTGATCAGGGCTGTGTGGTGCTGTAGCCCTGGTAACCACCCTGGTCAGTGCGGTCTGGTCAGTGTTGCCTGATTGGACAGTCACAAGGGTTTAAATTGCCTTTGTAGAATATTGTGAGCACATATTAGTGTTATTTATCCAGTAAAGTCTGAAATGAACAAGCTGAGGTTGCACACGAAGCAGAGGGAAGGGGAAAAGGTCAATCTCCATGGAGACAGACAAATCAGCATCCCTCTCAGCGGTGTGTTGGAGAGGATTTTGAAATGTATTTGTGTCTGGATCCAGATCAAGATGGATGTATGAGTCCTGGTATCAGAGCTGGTATTGTTACGGTCACAGTGAAAGGTTGCTGCTGACTCCAAGACTATGCTCAATAGATCCAATACTCAATTTACACATCACACATTTACAAGTTACACATGTACAAACTACACAATAGGTACCACTTCTAGGGTACTTATTGGGTAAGGGTGAGTTATGTTCATTCAGGAGCCAGATGGCTTGTGGGAAGAAGCTCTTCCTGAGTCTCTCCTTGCTCACACTGTCAGGATGTGGTCCCTTCTGCCCCTCCGTAGCCCTGCTCACACTGTCAGGATGTGGTCCCTTCTGCCCCTCCATACCCCTGCTCACACTGTCAGGATGTGGTCCCTTCTGCCCCTCCGTAGCCCTGCTCACACTGTCAGGATGTGGTCCCTTCTGCCCCTCCATACCCCTGCTCACACTGTCAGGATGTGGTCCCTTCTGCCCCTCCGTAGCCCTGCTCACACTGTCAGGATGTGGTCCCTTCTGCCCCTCCGTACCCCTGCTCACACTGTCAGGATGTGGTCCCTTCTGCCCCTCCGTAGCCCTGCTCACACTGTCAGGATGTGGTCCCTTCTGCCCCTCCGTAGCCCTGCTCACACTGTCAGGATGTGGTCCCTTCTGCCCCTCCGTAGCCCTGCTCACTGCACGGCAACGCGGAGGAAGACCCAGGAGACGGTCTGTTTACGGTCTACTAATGTCCCTCATTCATATTCCTTCTCTATCACTCACTTGTTTATTCCCATGACGACAGGCAGCAGGCCTGTCTTGGTAGTTTCCTCTCACCTGAGTCTCTGTCTGAGTCTCATCCGTCTGTGTCTCATTCGTCTGTGTCTCATCCGTCTGTGTCTCATCCGTCTGTTCGTATCCTGAGGTTGTTGTTTTATGCAGCGGTCTTGTGTTCTTTGCACCGCCGCCTCACAGCAGGAAGGTCCTGGGTTCGATTCCCGCACGCGGCGGTAGGCTCTGTATAGTTTGCATATTCTCCCCACTCTCACATGGGTTCCCTCCACAAAAGAACCCTAATATAAAAACATGCAGAACCGATTGCTCTCCCATCTCATCCCTGACTAAGACATGAGCGCTTGAACCGGCTCCCTGGGTGGCCCTGATAAGAGCTGCCCACGGCTCCTGGCTGCCCTTGGAGGAAGGACAGCGTGGATGGGAGAACACATTTCTTTGGTGACCACTACTGCGTGCGTGTGTTTCTCAGTGTCCCTGCACATGTGTGTGTGTGTGCGTGCGTGTGTGTGCGCGTCATATCTGTAAGACAAATAAACAACCTTTCAAAAACGCAGACTAGCTAGGCACCGCTTGTCACCCCCTTTTATAGTCTAGCAGCTAAATCAAATCAATCAACCTTTGAACTAGAGCAGATTCAACTTGGCGCTCAGGTGTAACAGGGTAATACAGGTCTCTCAGGTGTAACAGGGTAATACAGGTCTCTCAGGTGTAACAGGGTAATACAGGTCTCTCAGGTGTAACAGGGCGCTCAGGTGTAACAAGGTAATACAGGTCTCTCAGGTGTAACATGGTAATACAGGTCTCTCAGATGTAACAGGTCTCTCAGGTGTAACAGGGTAATACAGGTCTCTCAGGTGTAACAGGTCTCTCAGGTGTAACAGGGTAATACAGGTCTCTCAGGTGTAACAGGGTAATACAGGTCTCTCAGGTGTAACAGGTCTCTCAGGTGTAACAGGGTAATACAGGTCTCTCAGGTGTAACAGGGTAATACAGGTCTCTCAGGTGTAACAGGTCTCTCAGGTGTAACAGGGTAATACAGGTCTCTCAGGTGTAACAGGGCGCTCAGGTGTAACAGGGTAATACAGGTCTCTCAGGTGTAACAGGGTAATACAGGTCTCTCAGGTGTAACAGGTCTCTCAGGTGTAACAGGGTAATACAGGTCTCTCAGGTGTAACAGGTCTCTCAGGTGTAACAGGGTAATACAGGTCTCTCAGGTGTAACAGGGTAATACAGGTCTCTCAGGTGTAACAGGTCTCTCAGGTGTAACAGGGTAATACAGGTCTCTCAGGTGTAACAGGTCTCTCAGGTGTAACAGGGTAATACAGGTCTCTCAGGTGTAACAGGGTAATACAGGTATCTCAGGTGTAACAGGTCTCTCAGGTGTAACAGGGTAATACAGGTCTCTCAGGTGTAACAGGTCTCTCAGGTGTAACAGGGTAATACAGGTCTCTCAGGTGTAACAGGGCGCTCAGGTGTAACAGGGTAATACAGGTCTCTCAGGTGTAACAGGGTAATACAGGTCTCTCAGGTGTAACAGGTCTCTCAGGTGTAACAGGGTAATACAGGTCTCTCAGGTGTAACAGGTCTCTCAGGTGTAACAGGGTAATACAGGTCTCTCAGGTGTAACAGGGTAATACAGGTCTCTCAGGTGTAACAGGTCTCTCAGGTGTAACAGGGTAATACAGGTCTCTCAGGTGTAACAGGTCTCTCAGGTGTAACAGGGTAATACAGGTCTCTCAGGTGTAACAGGGTAATACAGGTATCTCAGGTGTAACAGGTCTCTCAGGTGTAACAGGGTAATACAGGTCTCTCAGGTGTAACAGGTCTCTCAGGTGTAACAGGGTAATACAGGTCTCTCAGGTGTAACAGGGTAATACAGGTCTCTCAGGTGTAACAGGTCTCTCAGGTGTAACGGGGTAATACAGGTCTCTCAGGTGTAACAGGTCTCTCAGGTGTAACAGGGTAATACAGGTCTCTCAGGTGTAACAGGGTAATACAGGTATCTCAGGTGTAACAGGTCTCTCAGGTGTAACAGGGTAATACAGGTCTCTCAGGTGTAACAGGTCTCTCAGGTGTAACAGGGTAATACAGGTCTCTCAGGTGTAACAGGGTAATACAGGTCTCTCAGGTGTAACAGGTCTCTCAGGTGTAACAGGGTAATACAGGTCTCTCAGGTGTAACAGGTCTCTCAGGTGTAACAGGGTAATACAGGTCTCTCAGGTGTAACAGGGTAATACAGGTCTCTCAGGTGTAACAGGGTAATACAGGTCTCTCAGGTGTAACAGGGTAATACAGGTCTCTCAGGTGTAACAGGTCTCTCAGGTGTAACAGGGTAATACAAGTCTTTCAGGTGCTCTTGGGGTTTGGGAGGGAAACTTCAATGCAATGATTTTGCATCAAATCAAACTTTATTTGTAGAGCGCATTTCATACACTGAGGCAACACAATGCGCAAAGCTACACACAGAGCCGCCCCAAAACAGACTCGCTCTCTCCCCTCGCTCTCTCCTCACTCGCTCTCTCTCTCTCTCTCTCTCTCTCTCTCCCCTTCTCTCTCCTGCCTTTCATGTAAATATCCTCTCTATTCCCTCCCTACAACCATACACAATTTCCCTCCTAAAGAAAGGAAGATTGAATATCCTCTCCCTCTCTCTCTCCCTTTCCCTCTCTCTCTCTCTCCCTCTCTCTCTCTCTCTCCCTCTCTCTCTCTCTCTCTCTCCCTCTCCCTCTCCCTCTCCCTCTCTCTCTCTCCCTCTCTCTCTCTCTCTCTCTCTCTCTACCAGCATACACAACTTCACTCCCAAGGTGGGGGAGAAGGACACGCAGCGCGCCATCCGCCAGGCCTTCGACGTGTGGCAGGCCGTCACGCCGCTCACCTTCCAGGAGGTGGCGTTCTCTGACATCAAGAACGAGGGCAAGGAGGCGGACATCATGATCTTCTTCGCCTCCGGCTTCCACGGTGACAGTTCGCCCTTCGACGGCGAGGGGGGCTTCTTGGCCCACGCCTACTTCCCCGGCCCGGGGATCGGGGGAGACACCCACTTCGACTCTGATGAGCCCTGGACACTCGGCAACGCCAACCACGATGGTGAGGCACACTCGTTACAGTTACCAATGGTTACAAATGATTACCAGTGGATACCAGCAGTTACCAATGGTTACGAATGGTTAGAGACAGTGTGTATGTGTGTATGTGAGAGAGGCAGTGTGTATGTGTGTGTATGTGAGAGAGGCAGTGTGTATGTGGGTGTATGTGAGAGAGGCAGTGTGTATGTGTGTGTATGTGAGAGAGGCACTGTGTATGTGTGTGTATGTGAGAGAAACAGTGTGTGTGTGTGTGTATGTGTGTGTGTGTGAGAGAGAGAGAAGGAGAAAGAGACAGGATAAACAGAGCGTGAGAGAAGCAGGACAACCAGACTACTCAGAGTGAGGAGCAGTCAGACTCAGAGAGAGGAGCAATCAGACTCAGAGAGAGAAGCAGTCAGACTCAGAGAGAGGAGCAATCAGACTCAGAGAGAGAAGCAGTCAGACTCAGAGAGAGGAGCAGGCAGACTCTACTCAGAGTGAGGAGCAGTCAGACTCAGAGAGAGGAGCAGTCAGACTCAGAGAGAGGAGCAGTCAGACTCAGAGAGAGGAGCAGTCAGACTCTACTCAGAGAGAGGAGCAGTCAGACTCAGAGAGAGGAGCAGTCAGACTCTACTCAGAGAGAGGAGCAGTCAGACTCAGAGAGAGGAGCAGTCAGACTCAGAGAGAGGAGCAGTCAGACTCAGAGAGAGGAGCAGTCAGACTCTACTCAGAGAGAGGAGCAGTCAGACTCAGAGAGAGGAGCAGTCTGACTCTACTCAGAGAGAGGAGCAGTCAGACTCAGAGAGAGGAGCAGTCAGACTCAGAGAGAGGAGCAGTCAGCATCTGAGGCAGTGTGGGACCCACCAGTGGGATGGTTAATAATGTTGCCATAATTAGGTTCAAACAGTCAAACTAATTATCTTGGTGATGACATTTTAATAGCAGCCCTTGTCTGCAGCGTTATTTCCATTCTGAAGGAGCTACTGAAATAGTAGAGGGACAAAGATGGCTAATAAGATGACAATGAAGACGTACTGTATCCTACTTATCCTCCTCTCAAATATTCCAGCTCTTAAAGTCGCACAGAAATGAAAAAAGCATTCTGTCCCATTTTGGTTCACATAATTGGTCATAGTGTTCACCTATTCAAGGATGTATGCCAAAAAATTACAAAATTCTACTTTTGTTGTAATCTTATATCAAAGTATATAATTTATTACTTCCTGGAAAACGGTAGGTCATGTGCAATTACGACACCAGGTGCCTTAGATTTTAGGCCAAGTGCATTCAGCAGGTAATGACTTTTGTCCAGAAACAGAAGTTGAACGAATTGCAGGAACATAGCTAACGTTACAGGAATCATCAGTGTAACTGCTTTAGCCACTGACCGCTACAATTAATGTTATGGAAGCTGCTGCTAGTTGTTGTGAGCTCATGAGCTAACGGGCTATCTCGCTCTTATTGTGGATTAGCATTGGAAGCATTGGAACTGATGTGTCCAGGCGACAAGACCTATCTTAATTTATCAGACATTATTTCATATCATTTCAATTCACAGTTATTTCAGTGGCATGACTAGCTTCCGTCCTACCAGTCCTGAACAGAAACAAGCCAGCCACGCACATCAGCCCGGCTGGACCTGGCCTGGTTTAATGGAGTCAGCCCTGCGTTACAACACCAAAATAACCCGACGAAACACCATGACTCAGTCTATTACAATAGAGGAAACACCATGACTCAGTCTATTACAATAGAGGAAACACCATGACTCAGTCTATTACAATAGAGGAAACACCATGACTCAGTCTATTACAATAGAGGACGGTAAAACAAGCCAGCTATTTAAAACCTCCCCCGTGACCCTGAGCAGAGAGGGAGGGTTAGGGTTAGGGTTAGGGTTAGGCCCAGGGAACTCTGGGAGATGGAGTGTGTCTGGAGCACACAGTAAGAAATAAAGACGGGTCTGCTCAGCTCTGAGCGTGTCTGAGAAGATCTCCACTCCACACCGTGCGCGAGGGTGCTTGTTTGTTCCAGAGGTCATAGGGTAATTTATGTACTGTGCTTCTTTAAAACTACACAGATTGGTATAAATATGAAATGGAGAGTGTGTCCTCCATTTTGTGTTACACCCATCCGATGTGTTTGAGTACATGCAGAGGAGAGAGGGAGAGCAGACTTTGCAGGTGAGGGGAGTGAGAGACGGAGTGAGAGCAGAGGGAGGGAGAGAGAGGGAGAGCAGAGGGAGGGGAGGGAGAGAGGGTGAGCAGAGGGAGGGGAGTGAGAGAGGGAGTGTGCAGGTGAGGGAGTGAGAGAGAGAGTGAGAGAGAGAGTGAGCAGGTGAGAGAGTGAGAGAGGGAGTGTGCAGGTGAGGGAGTGAGAGAGAGAGAGTGAGAGAGAGTGAGCAGGTGAGAGAGTGAGAGAGGGAGTGTGCAGGTGAGGGAGTGAGAGAGAGTGTGCAGGTGAGGGAGTGAGAGAGGGAGTGTGCAGGTGAGGGAGTGAGAGAGAGAGTGTGCAGGTGAGGGAGTGAGAGAGAGAGGGAGAGAGGGAGTGTGCAGGTGAGGGGAGTGAGAGAGGGAGTGTGCAGGAAGGAGCAGCGTCCCAGCTGACCAATGGGCCCTCAGGAGACCTCCCCCCTCAGGAGACCTGGCCCTCAGGAGACCTCCCCCCTCAGGAGACCTGGCCCTCAGGAGACCTCCCCCCTCAGGAGACCTGGCCCTCAGGAGACCTGGACCCTGGCTCAGCACTGAACCACCAGCTACTAGTTCAGCACTTCAACACGCTTTCAACCATCTATATTTGTGAAGCTTTCACACACGCACACACACACACACACACACACACACACACACACACACACACACACACACACACGCTTACATACACATACACACTTAGGATTACGACATCACAAACTGTGAATAGCAGGGCACCACACTGTAAATAGAAAGTGCTTAGTGTATATATTACTACAGTATATGTGCTGGTGTGTGCATGTGTGTGTGTGTGTGTGTGTGTGTGTGTGTGTGTGTGGAGACTGTGTGGAGGGGATTTGCTGACAATGCAATACCTCAAAGTTTCCCCAGAAGCACCAGCCTCCTTTTCCATCCCTCTCTCCATCCTCCACTCTCCATATTCCCCTCTCTCCATCCTTCTCTCGCTCCATCCTTCTCTCTCTCCACCCTCCTCTCCATCCTCCTCCCTCAATCCCTCTCTCTATATTCCTCTCTCTATCTTCCTCTCTCTATCTTTCTCTCTCCATCCTTCTCTCTCTCCATCCTTCTCTCTCTCCACCCTCCTCTCCTCTCCATCCTCCTCCCTCAATCCCTCTCTCTATCTTTCTCTCTCTATCTTCCTCTCTCCATCCTCCTCTCTCCATCCTCCTCTCTCCATCCTTCTCTCTCTCCATCCTTCTCTCTCTCCATCCTCCTCTCTCCATCCTTCTCTCTCCATCCTTCTCTCTCTCCATCCTTCTCTCTCTCCATCCTTCTCTCTCTCAATCCTCCTCTCCATCCTTCTCTCTCTCCATCCTTCTCTCTCCATCCTTCTCTCTCTCCATCCTCCTCTCTCCATCCTCCTCTCTCCATCCTTCTCTCTCTCCATCCTTCTCTCTCCATCCTTCTCTCTCTCCATCCTCCTCTCTCCATCCTCCTCTCTCCATCCTTCTCTCTCCATCCTTCTCTCTCTCCATCCTCCTCTCTCAATCAATCAATCAATCAAAGCTTTATTTATATAGCGCATTTCATACCCAGAGGCAACACAATGCGCTTTACAGAGAACAAGGGAGGTGGGCAGACATCCCACCCCTACATATTCCAGAGGGAAGCAAAAAAACAGTAATCACCCGGGGGCCAGATAAGTGAGCTGATCGAGCAAGCTCCTGGAGTATGTTTGTCTACCGGCTAAGAACATTTATAGAGCAATAAATAACATTAAATTACATTTTCAGAGTAAGAGAGGCTAATAACATCATAGGAGAGACATGGCAAACATTGGTGTATGTCTGTGTGTGCATAAATGTGCCTGGGCCCAGATAGAGGCAGGGGTTGGGGTAGGGTGGGGGGTAGGAAAAGGATACGGACCCGGGTTAGGGTGAGGGGAAGGGGATCTGAGCCCAGGACTGGTGTCTGTCAGTGTGTGTGTGAGTGTGCCTGGGTCCAGGTAGAGGCAGGGGTCAGGGGTAGGGTGGGGGTAGGAAGAGGATACGGACCCGGGGTAGGGTGAGGGGAAGGGGGTACTGGACCCAGGCCTAAGGCCGGAAGTGGACTGTTGTATGTCTGTGTGTGCGTGTGTGTGTGTTAACTAATTTGCTACGACATCTGCAGCAGACACAGGGGTATCTATCGGACTCAGGGTGGTCTACTGGTGACAGTGGGGCATCCACTGGACCTGGTTAGAAGATAGGAGGGAGAGAGAGAGGCACTAGGGAGAGGGGAGGCAGAACAGGGTTAGTAGCACACGGAGCCATATATAGAGCAATACATTACATCAAACTACATTTTCAGAGCAAGAAAGGCTAAGAGCATCATGGGAGAGGTGTGGCAAACACTAATTTGTGTGTGTGTGTGCGTGCCTGGGCCCCGATAGAGGCAGGGGTTGGGGTAGGGTGGGGGGTAGGAAGAGGATAAGGACCCGGGTTAGGGTGAGGGGAAGGGGATCTGAGCCCAGGACTGGTGTATGTCAGTGTGTGTGTGAGTGTGCCTGGGTCCAGGTAGAGGCAGGGGTTGGGGTAGGGTGGGGGGTAGGAAAAGGATACGGACCCGGGTTAGGGTGAGGGGAAGGGGATCTGAGCCCAGGACTGGTGTATGTCAGTGTGTGTGTGAGTGTGCCTGGGTCCAGGTAGAGGCAGGGGTCTGGGGTAGGGTTGGGGTAGGAAGAGGATACGGACCCGGGTTAGGGTGAGGGGTAGGGGGTACTGGGCCCAGGTCCAGGCCTAAGCTGGATGTGGACTGGTGTGTGTCTGTGTGTACGTGTGTGTTAACTAAGTACTACAACATCCACAACTGACACGGGGGTATCTATTGTCTGCGGGCGACAGTGGGGCATCTACTGGACCAATGTATACAGAGGATTCACAGGTAGGTTTGAGGCTGACTTTCTGTGTCTCAAGTTCCTAGCTAGTGATTGTAGGCTAGGTCGAAAAGGTATGTCTTGAGGTCTCGCTTGAAGACCTCCGTTGTTTCGGCCCTTCTTAGGCACTCCGGTAGGGTGTTCCAGAGGTTGGGGGCATAGAAACTAAAAGCTGCCTCTCCGTGTTTCTTGGTCCTGGCTTTTGGAACTGTTAAAAGTTCAGTACCTGAGGATCTGAGTGGTCTGTTCGGCATGTACTTAACAAGCATGTTTGAAATATATTCTGGTGAGTGATTGTGGAGAGATTTATAGACTAGTAGTAGTATTTTAAAGTCTATTCTAGAGTTGACTGGTAACCAGTGTAGTGATTTTAAGGCTGATGTGATGTGTGCCCTTCATCTAGTCTTAGTGAGGACTCGTGCTGCAGCATTCTGTATCATTTGTAGCTTAGAGATTGCTTTCTTTGGTAGGCCTGATAGTAGAGCATTGCAGTAGTCCAGCCTGCTTGTGATGAAAGCATGCATTAATCTTTCGGTGTCAGCCTGAGAGAGAAAGGATTGCACCTTGGCAATGTTCCTTAGGTGGTAGAAAGATGTCTTTGTAATATTCTTTATGTGGTTTTCGAAATTAAGATCTGAGTCAAGTATGACACCTAGGTTTTTAGCCTGGCAATTGGTGTCAATTTCCAGAGTTTTTAAGTGTGCAGCTAGTTTCTCTCTTTCAGCTTTTTCTCCAATGATCAGTACTTCTGTTTTGTCCTGGTTTAGTTGGAGGAAATTATGTGACATCCATACATTTATATCTGTAGTACACTTGACAAGGCAGTCAACCAAGCTGTAGTTACTTGGTGTTACAGAAATATAGAGTTGGGTATCATCTGCGTAGCTATGGTAGCTAATGTTGTGCCTCCTGATGACACTGCCAAGGGGCAGCATGTACAGGCTGAAGAGTAGAGGTCCTAGGATCGATCCTTGGGGCACCCCACAGGTCATTGGGATCTTTCCTGAGCTATAATCACCGAGGGCGACGAAGAAATCCCGACCGGTTAGATAGGTCTTAAGCCAATTTAGGACTGGACCAGAGAGGCCAACCCACTTTTCCAGTCTTTCGATGAGGATTGCATGATCTATAGTATCAAAGGCTGCACTCAGGTCCAGGAGGACGAGAACAGAAAGCTCTTTGGAGTCAGCATTAATTCTGAGGTCATTTACAACTTTGACTAATGCCGTCTCTGTGCTATGGTGGGCGCGAAAGCCGGACTGGAAAAGGTCAAGGGTACAACTTGTAGCTAGGAAATCATTAATCTGTTTGAAAACTATTTTTTCCAGAATTTTACTCAAAAAGGGAAGGTTGGAGATTGGTCTAAAATTGCTAAAAACTGAAGTGTCTAAGTTGTTTTTCTTCAGTACGGGTCTCACCAGAGCAGTTTTAAGTATTGGTGGGAAGACACCTGTAGATAGGGAGTCATTAACAATGGATAAAATGTCATAGGATACAGAGTCAAAAATTGTTTTGAAAAAATCGGTGGGGATGGGATCCAGCAGGCATGTGGAGGTTTTGAGTTTGGATACTACTTTCCTCAACATTTCTGTGTCAATCAGTGTAAACAGGCTCATATGTCCATTGCATGGAGGGAGAGGATCTGTAAACGGGATGCATGGCCTTTGCTGGGTGATATTTCTCCTAATATTCATAATCTTATCTCTGAAGTAAGCTGCAAATTCCTCACATTTGGAGGTAGAGAGCAGAGAGCTCTCCATCCTTCTCTCTCTCCATCCTTCTCTCTCTCCATCCTTCTCTCTCCATCCTTCTCTCTCTCCATCCTCCTCTCTCCATCCTTCTCTCTCCATCCTTCTCTCTCTCCATCCTCCTCTCTCTATCCTTCTCTCTCTCCATCCTTCTCTCTCTATCCTTCTCTCTCTCCATCCTCCTCTCTCTCGCTGGTTCCTTCTGTCTCCATATTGCTCTTTCTCTCCTCCTCCTCCTCCCTCCTCTTCCTCCTCCTCCTCCTCCTCTTTCTGTTGGGTACTGTAATAAAGAGAATGCTGTGGGATTTTTATTATTATTATTGTTATTATTATTGATCTTCCATCAAATCTACTCATGCTTTCCCTAAAGAATACAAACATGTGGGCCAAAACATTCTTTGCCTGATATTCAGACTTTCAGGTGATTCCCTCCCTGTAGGGGCTCATAGCTCAACAAAGTCTGTGCCATTGGATCACGGCCATGTGACACTTTTCTGTTGTCGTCTCGTAGGTAACGACCTCTTCCTGGTGGCGGTCCACGAGCTAGGCCACGCCCTGGGTCTGGAACATTCTAACGACCCCTCTGCCATCATGGCTCCCTTCTACCAGTACATGGAGACACACAACTTCAAACTGCCTCTGGATGACCTGCAGGGAATACAGAAGATCTATGGTAGGACTACGATGTTTTCAAAACGCCAACGCCGTTTAACTGCCAGGTGCAAACGGGAACCACACGTTCTTGAAACGTTGCTGTGTGACCCAGGCCTTAAAACACCCCTGATCTGTTGATATCGTTCACCTGTATTGACCTCTGACCTGCGTTCACCTGTATTGACCTCTGACCTGCAGGCATCCCCACCGCCATGTTGGAACCCACGCGGCCGCTGCCCACGCTGCCGTCTCGCCGCGCCTACTCCCCCTCTGAGAGGAAGCACGACCGCCAGTCACGCCCCCCGCGCCCCCCCGCTGGGGACAGACCCGCCCTGCCCGGGAACGGAAAGCCCAACATCTGTGACGGCAACTTCAACACCGTGGCCTTCTTCAGGCGCGAGATGTTCGTCTTCAAGGTGAGGCTCTTCCTCTACGGTGGTCTAATGGATGATGTTTGGTTGTTTCTAGTGTGGTCTAATGGATGATGTTTGGTTTTTTTCTAGTGTGGTCTAATGGATGATGTTTGGTTGTTTCTAATGTGGTCTAATGGATGATGTTTGGTTGTTTCTAGTGTGTTCTAATGGATGATGTTTGGTTGTTTCTAGGGGGTCTAATGGATGATGTTTGGCTGTTTCTAGTGGGATCTAATGGATGATGTTTAGTTGTTTCTAGTGTGGTCTAATGGATGATGTTCAGTTGTTTCTAGTGTGGTCTAATGGATGATGTTTGGTTGTTTCTATGGTGGTCTAGTGGATGATGTTTGGCTGTTTCTAGTGTGATCTAATGGATGATGTTTGGTTGTTTCTAGTGTGGTCTAATGGATGATGTTTGGTTGTTTCTAATGTGGTCTAATGGATGATGTTTGGTTGTTTCTAGTGTGGTCTAATGGATGATGTTTGGTTGTTTCTAATGTGGTCTAATGGATGTTTGGTTGTTTCTAGGGTGGTCTAATGGATGATGTTTGGCTGTTTCTAGTGTGATCTAATGGATGATGTTTGGTTGTTTCTAGTGTTGTCTAATGGATTATGTTTGGTTGTTTCTAGGGTGGTCTAATGGATGATGTTTGGCTGTTTCTAGTGTGATGATGTAATGGACACATCTTCACAACTATTTCCTGGTCTTTCTCTCCTTGTCTCTCTCTTGGTCTCTCTCTCTCTCGGTCTCTCTCTTTCTTGGTCTCTATCTCCTAGTCTCTCTCTCTCTCTTCTGGTCTATGCCTCTTCCTCTCTCCTGGTCGCTCTCTATTCTGGTCTCTCTCTCATTCTCTTTTCTGCCCTCCCCCACCTCTCTTAGCCAGTGAGCGGCTAACATACAGAACTCTGTTTTAGGAATCAGGGTCAGATTTACTGACATGAAAACATCCCCCAATTCAGTTCCACCCAGCCTGGTCTGTGTCTGAGGGATCAGGGTCAGATAGAGACAGTTTGAGGTCTTGTATCTCTGAGGGATCAGGGTCAGATAGACCCAGTTTGAGGTCTTGTATCTCTGAGGGATCAGGGTCAGATAGAGACAGCTTGAGGTCTTGTATCTCTGAGGGATCAGGGTCAGATAGAGACAGCTTGAGGTCTTGTATCTCTGAGGGATCAGGGTCAGATAGAGACAGTTTGAGGTCTTGTATCTCTGAGGGATCAGGGTCAGATAGAGCCAGTTTGAGGTCTTGTATCTCTGAGGGATCAGGGTCAGATAGAGACAGTTTGAGGTCTTGTATCTCTGAGGGATCAGGGTCAGATAGAGACAGTTTGGTGTCTCTGATCTTCGTCTAAATATGCCTCTAAACGATATCGCTAGTCTGAGGAGAATGTTAAAGATGGGCCAACCATAATTAACCAAGACCTCTCTGCACAGGCCTACTGCTGCTCTTATGATCATATCCATACAGAACCGTAGCAATATTTAGTTTGGTTACTGTTCTTATAATCATTAGATCTTTCAGAAGTGACGCAGGGGTGTTAGTGAGAGTGTGGGTAGTATATGCAGTTCCTGGAGTGTGTGTGTGTGTGTGTGTGTGTATATGTATGTGTGTGTGTGTGTGTGTGTGCGTGCGTGCGTGCGTGCGTGTGTGGGTAGCATTAAGTGGAGAGTTGGATTGGCCATGTCCTAGATTTTCTGGAGCCAAATGGTAATGAGCTGAAATTGATGTATTATGCTCTCCTCTCCTCTCCTCTCCTCTCCTCTCCTCTCCTCTCCTCTCCTCTCCTCTCCTCTCCTCTCCTCTCCTCTCCTCTCCTCTCCTCTCCTCTCCTCGCCTCTCCACCCCTCCTCTCCCCTTTCCACTCCTCCCCCCTCCTCTCTTCTCCTCTCCTTCCCTCCTCTCCTCCCCCCTCTGCCCTCCTCTCCTCCTCCCATCTCCACCTCTCCCCCTCTCCCCCCTCCTTTCCACTCCTCCCCCCTCCTCTCTCCTCTTCTCCTCCCCTCCTCCTCTCCCCTCCTCTCCTCCTCTCCCCTCCTCTCCTCCCCTCCTCCTCTCCTCCTCCTCTCCCCTCCTCTCCTGTGGTCTCCTCCTCAGGACCGCTGGTTCTGGCGTCTGAGGAACAACAAGGTCCAGGAGGGATACCCCATGCAGATCGACCAGTTCTGGAAAGGTCTCCCCCCTCGCATCGACGCAGCCTATGAGAGATCAGACGGAAAATTTGTGTTCTTTAAAGGTATTGGCCCGCCCCCTGCATGTGTGATGTCATCTGTCCTCTCTGATGGTCACTCTTCGGAGATACAGTCGTTCACCTATGGCTAGTTAGAACCATCGTCCAATCAAATTCAATGTAATTAGATAATATACGTACGCTTTGCAGTTTTGTGGTATGGTACCAGATTCTACCAGTTTTCATATGATTTAGCTGTTGTGTTTTCTCTTGTGCCCAATTCACATCAACACGATGGTTAATCAACCTCTTTTGACTGCTCCTGACCACTCGTTTGGCCAGAGTCGGACAGAAATTGATCATTATGATCATTGATTGATTGATAATTGATAATAATGATTATCATTATCATCATTCTGATAACGAGGGGGTATTCACACTGCACCGTCGGGCTGGGGGGAATGGGGCCTGGAGGATCGGCATGGCTGCTCTGTTTGTGTTTGTGTCCCTCGTGGGACGAGCAGCGGAGGACTGTAGCTGAACCCCTGCTGCCTGTGTGGTGTCCCCGTGTCCCCAGGAGATAAGTACTGGCTGTTTAAGGAGGTGACGGCGGAGCCGGGGTTCCCCCACAGCCTGGAGGAGCTGGGAGCCTCTCTACCGCACGACGGCATCGACACGGCGCTGCGCTGGGAGCCGGTGGGAAAGACCTACTTCTTCAAGGGGGACCAATACTGGCGCTACAACGAGGACAAGCGCACGGCCGACCACGGCTACCCCAAACCCATCACCATCTGGAAGGGCATCCCCGACGCTCCACAGGGGGCCTTCGTCAGCAGGGAGGGATGTGAGTTTCTACATGCTCTATCTCTGCTATCTACTTATCTGGTCTACCTGTCATCTATCTACTTATCTGGTCTACCTGTCATCTATCTACTTATCTGGTCTACCTGTCCACATGAGGGGCTGTGACCATATGGGTTGACAGTATATACTGTACTTGTAATGTGGAAGAAAACTCTAGTCTTCAGTCCTTGTGGCTTCGGATATAAAACTGAATTCATAGCACAGGTATTATAGGACATGACCTCGCACAAATTCTCTCAACTGCTCTAGCCTCAGAAATATGTCATTTATAATACATCAAATGTCCTAAGAAATCCAAGTACTGGAAAGTATTGAAAAATACTGAAATCAGTGATGCCAGTTTCCTGTTGCTGCCCAAGTTCATTCATTCATGTGTGGATCCTCCACAGGAGCTGCTTTCCAGAGACTAACCATCGCTGCAAAAGCTTTCCATTACATTACAGTCATTTAGCAGACGCTTTTATCCAAAGCGACTTACAATAATTGCATTTAACGTAGGAAAAGCCAATGTAATACTACTTCCCAGAACTCACAAGTGCATCTCGTTTCTAAAGCAAATGACTAAGAGCATAATCTAGTGCTGAAGGCAAAGTGCAAGAATATTAATCTTAACAGTAAGTTAAGAAACACCTTTGAAAAATGCTTTCCACCATTTACATCTCTTAGGACTTTTTAATACGTTATCGCAGAGACTTTTATAAGTAAAACATTTGTAAGATTTTCTGTTGCAATTTGTGCAAGGTCGGACCCTTTTTTTTCTCGCAAAATGCCTGTAGTGCAGGATTGAGAGAGACAACACAGAAGAGAGACAACACGGAGTCAGGGCAAAACCTCTCTGAAGAGTCTCCCCTCAGATATCATTCATGCAACATGCGTCATAGCAGGTATGAGTTATCAGAAGCCATTCATCTCTGTGAAGAGCACTCCCTTCAGATGACACTGAACAGCAGCTCACGCACGCGTCAGAGCAGGTGGGACTTCCCAGAAGGCAACGGGTTCAGTTCATCAACGCTGGGTTCAGTTCATCAACGCTCTGTTCAGTTCATCAACGCTGGGTTCAGTTCATCAACGCTGGGTTCAGTTAATCAACGCTGGGTTCAGTTCATCAACGCTGGGTTCAGTTCATCAACGCTGGGTTCAGTTCATCAACGCTGGGTTCAGTTAATCAACGCTGGGTTCAGTTCATCAACGGGGGGTTCAGTTCATCAACGCTGGGTTCAGTTCATCAACGCTGGGTTCAGTTCATCAACGCTGGGTTCAGTTAATAAACGCTGGGTTCAGTTCATCAACGCTCTGTTCAGTTCATCAACGCTGGGTTCAGTTCATCAACGGGGGGTTCAGTTCATCAACGCTCTGTTCAGTTAATCAACGCTGGGTTCAGTTCATCAACGCTCTGTTCAGTTAATCAACGCTGGGTTCAGTTCATCAATGCTGGGTTCAGTTCATCAACAGGGGGTTCAGTTCATCAACGCTGGGTTCAGTTCATCAACGCTGGGTTCAGTTCATCAATGCTGGGTTCAGTTCATCAACAGGGGGTTCAGTTCATCAACGCTGGGTTCAGTTCATCAACGCTGGGTTCAGTTAATCAACGGGGGGTTCAGTTCATCAACGGGGGGTTCAGTTCATCAAAGTCACCTTTTTCTCAGGATGTGCTGTGAATGCAGCATCGAGTCACAGATAGAAAACAACTAATTAAAATAATAAAAATAGGACTAACTTGATTTCAGCAAGCATGTGCATTTTCAATCTATCAACTTACTAACTATAAACACTGTAAGTTGACTACACTAATTTCGGGTTGTGTTGTGATAGTATATACTAGATATAGGTTGTGACAGTATGCTACAGTAGATATGGGTTGTGACTAGGGAGTAGGGATTTAGGATGTAATAAATGTTATGTGCGTACTTGTGCGTACTTGTGAGTACTTCAGTAAGGCCTTATGTCTCCAGGGTTATGTTTCAGGTGTGCCTGATGTGTGCTGCTCAGTCTAACTTGTCTCTCTCTCCCTCATCCCCTCTCTGCTCTCTCTAGTCTACACCTACTTCTACAAGGGGAAGGACTACTGGAAGTTTGACAACCAGAAGCTGACGGTGGAGCCCGGCTACCCCAAGTCCATCCTGAAGGACTGGATGGGCTGTGACCAGTCGGACCTGGAGCGGAACCGGGATCGCCAGCTGCCCCATGACGACGTGGACATCATGGTCACCATCAACGACGTGCCCAGCACGGTCAACGCCATCGCCGTGGTGATCCCCTGCATCCTGTCCCTCTGCATCCTGGTCCTGGTCTACACCATCTTCCAGTTCAAGAACAAGGGAGTCCAGCAGAACGTGACGTACTACAAACACCCGGTCCAGGAGTGGGTATGACAGGCTGACGGGCCGGGCTGGACCGGGCCAAGCTGCTGATCCTGGCCTGGATGATGGAGATGCTGAGACAGAGGCAGGGCTGAGAGATGTGGACAGACTGTAGGTCTCAGGCGCAGGAACAGCGAGCGTCTCTCTGCCTCTCGATTGGGCCCTACCTGAACATTGTGTTGGACTTCTACGAGGTGACGCGAGGGATACAGGGAGGGTTGGGGAAGGACAGAGCAGCCGGGCCCTCTCGGCCAATCATATCTTGTCTGTTTCAGATGGGGGAGGGTGGGGTCACACATCCTGGACCTTTGGACCCACGCTCAGGCTGCTTCAGATAGGGGCCGAGGGACTCTCTGTCCAGCATCAGCTTGTACATGAAAATAAACTATTATCAAGATAATAATAAATTAATTAAAAATACAATGTAAAAACTTGAAACAAAAATGTAGGTAGAAAGGCCATAGAAGAGAACAACCAAGGCTCTCTGTTGATCATCTGCTTTTTTCTCAGTGATAAAGCACTGACTTTTCAAGAGGCCATGTCTCTCTCTCTCTCTCTCTATCTCTCTATCTCTCTCTCTCTCTCTCTCTCTCTCTCTCTCTCTTCATCGCCATCGATATCCTCATTAAGACCCTATCTCTGGCTGTGGGCTCTTTTCACATAGACTGTACCGATGTCTGAGGAGTGATTTTTTAAAGTACTTAAGACTGTCCCTCAGGCCCGACACTGAGGGGTCCAGTTAGTGTTTAGACAGAACGCTTTTTATCCATGGAGTAAAAGAGGAGACCACCATCCACCACCAACCCTAACCCTAACCCACCACCAACCCTAACCCACCATCCACCACCAACCCTAACCCTAACCCACCATCCACCACCAACCCTAACCCACCATCCACCACCAACCCTAACCCTAACCCACCATCCACCACCAACCCTAACCCACCATCCACCACCAACCCTAACCCTAACCCACCATCCACCACCAACCCTAACCCTAACCCACCATCCACCACCAACCCTAACCCTAACCCACCATCCACCACCAACCCTAACCCACCATCCACCACCAACCCTAACCCTAACCCACCATCCACCACCAACCCTAACCCTAACCCACCATCCACCACCAACCCTAACCCACCATCCACCACCAACCCTAACCCTAACCCACCATCCACCACCAACCCTAACCCTAACCCACCATCCACCACCAACCCTAACCCACCATCCACCACCAACCCTAACCCTAACCCACCATCCACCACCAACCCTAACCCACCATCCACCACCAACCCTAACCCATCATCCACCACCAACTCTAACCCACCATCCACCACCAACCCTAACCCACCATCCACCACCAGGACTAATGAACTACCACCGGTCAAGCAGCCTGAACAACACTCCTTCAGGCACACCTCTCTCTCTCTCCTCTCCAACCTTCCCTCACCATCTCTTCCTCTCTCTCTCTCTCTCTAACCATCTCTCTCTCTCTCTCTACTGCCTCACCATCTCTCTCTCTATCCTCTCTAGCCATCTCTCTCTCTCTCTCCTCTCTAACCATCTCTCTCTCTCTCTCTACTGCCTCTCCATCTCTCTCTCTCTATCCTCTCTAGCCATCTCTCTCTCTCTACTCTCTCACCATCTCTCTCTCTCTTCTCTCTACTCCCTCACCATCTCTCTCTCTCTCTACTCTCTACTGCCTCACCATCTCTCTCTCTCTCCTCTCTAACCATCTCTCTCTCTCTCTCTACTCTCTAACCATCTCTCTCTCTCTCTCTCTCTCTCTCACTACCAAGGTTGTCTGGCATTTCTTTACTCTTCTGATGTTGCTACAGTTTGTCCTCTGCCTGGCCTGTCCCTCAGATGCCAGGTCAAAGGTCAGAAAACCCTGTCTCCTCAACAGGCCGTGTTCAGGACCTGGCTTTGTAGATGAGAAGCAGTTTAGCCCACATCAAATGCAGTCTTTCATCGTTCTTTTCCTGTCTTGACTGGACTCTGACCACGGTGACATTTGGCCCTAGCTGGGATCCATAGGTCCCAAGTCATCCACCACCACCATCACCACCAGCCTTGGCCTGGATCTTCCCTCACACACACGTCCTCTGCTTGTGCCTGTCAAGCTGATGAACACTCACTGACTCAAAGTCAGTTTGGATAAAAGGGTTTGCTAAATGCCATATTGTTATATTACACACAATACTATTGTCTTGGATCATATTGAAACAACAGAATTGGAACATGTTCATGTTTGACCACTCAGCGACCTGTCATCTGTTTAGAGGTCAGAGTATGAGGATAATGCTGCCAGTGGTGTCTTCATCTCAAACATGTCAGTGTTTCATTCTGTTGCTATTACCAGTGTGTCTGTGTTGTTCTAGTGGACAATAGAAGGACGTGTGATTCTTCTGTCCTCTGAACCTCACTTCACCTCTAGGTCTCTCTTATTGTGTCCCTGCTCTCTGTCTCGCGTCCGTCTCTCGTTTGGAACCTGTGAGGAGCCATACTCTTCTTCACTGATAGTCTTCCTCGTTTTTGAGAACCCTTGATTATTTCTTGAGTTCCTGAATTTTACTCACTGACCGAGAACCGAGAGAGTTCTGTTTGATGATCCGCTCTCCAAGGTTCTCTGAAGAGCGGAACGGCCCCTTTGAGAGATTTCACCTGAGAACGTGTTCACTTAGTTTCCTCAGAACGGCCCAACAGGTTCAGCATGTCCTCAGCTCTCCATTGATGGAGTTTCATTTGCATAATCACTCTGCTGTATACTGATCTGAAATACCAATTGAGGTAATTATTAAAATGCACAGAACCGTGGCCTAAGATAAACAAATTAATTTCTCTCCAGGCTCTCTTTGGTCTGATAAGCCTAACAGAGCCGTATATAATAATAATATATAATGCTGTTTTACTGGGCAGCCACACAGAAATATAAGGCATATGTTTCTGTAGAGGGGAACGATTCGGAGAAGACCCTGCATGGATAATATCAGGTACTTTGGTGCTACAGTGTTGCACTGAAGAGACTGGTGAATCAAACTCCATTCATCGTAATATTTACATGACGAGACATTTGTATAGTTGATGTGATGGCAGGCTAGCAGTTACTGTAGGTTCCAGAGATGGAGGCAGTTTGATTTCCTCATTGACTCCATCATTGTGCTTTGGGTGTCTTGTACCTTACAGAGGCAAGTGGACTGTATATATATTTACTGAGATGTAAAGTAGATGAAACATGTTCAGAAGAGTACAGGTACAGTCATGATGTATGGTCACACAGCTGTAGTCTGAGCAGATGTACAACGAGAGATTCATCATCATAATACTGTAGCAGCTACAGTAACACTTTATCAGGAGAGCTCTCCTATAGATGCTTCTATAGGTGCTTCATTCAACAAACATTATCAACAAACATTCAACTATCCACTAACCCTTCCCTTAACCTTGACGAGCAGTCGCATATCAGCAGAGTTGAGGTTGATTGTTTGAGCGTCTGTAGATCATCTGTAGGAGTCCATTCTCAGTAATGTTAACAGATAGCATGGTCACGTGTTTATCAGACACACAGAGACACAATTACATGAGGTTTATACTCTGAGGGTGGCTGTGCCTGTATCCACATTTCCTCTCATCTGATTGATCCTGATTGTTTCCATTCTCCTCCATGGGGGGTCTAGGGTCTTCCCTCAGGAGAGGAATACTGGACACTGGTGGCTTTGAACAACAGAGTTGCCTTTTATTGGCCTGTTGTTGCCTTTTGTTTATAAGGTTCTTTTTCATAAGTGAATAATAGGAGAAAACATATCAACGTTACAGTATTAGACTTTTGAAGTCAAGTGATTTTATTTAAGTTCTTTGGATACTGCTGATCAATGAATATTTAGCAGATATAGCTTTAGGGGGATGAAATTTGTTTATTTTGTTTCTTACAAAATGTTGTGTAAATACCAATATGCTTTCATTTATTTGGATGTTTTTTTTATTTTGATTAAATTGATTTCATAATACACAAATGTTGGTTTAGTTCTGTATGCATACAGCACTGTTTATTTTGTTGTGTATTGTTGTTATAGTCATGAACTATCTGCAGTCAGATATCAAATATTCACTCATGTAAATATCCACACTGAAGCTTTTGGAAAAGTTTTTTTCTTTCTTTAAAGTTTATCATTTGCACACAATATTTCCATTTCAAACAAAATGCTTATATTGATAGACATGTCTCTTAATGTCTTAAATATTATTACCGTTTTTTTTCTAAGAGAGCACATGATTTAATGACTTTTGACTTTGCTTTTAAGGTTCCACACTGAGTATCTTACAATATCACCATGTTCTATTAACAAAGAAATAAAAGTGAGAACGGTATCATCTGCAGTTGTCTGATCATTCTAGTTCATTCAGAGTTAGCATCGTCAATGTAAAGCAGATTTCATAACATTGTCTATCAAATGTTTACAGAAACAGTCACTGTACATCATAGATCAATTAATTCATACATCAATACAACATCAATATACAGTAAGGTAATATACAGTAAGGTAATATACAGTAAGGTAATATACCCACTGTGAATGTAAGGAAAACCACCACCTCCTTGGAAAAACACCGCTCACTTAAAACTGGACGAAATGTATCCACTGACCATCTCTGAGTAGCACTTTTGGACTCTCTGTGATGACACGCCAAACATCAGTAGCCTCAGTAGTCCACCTTGTACACTGGTGCATTTGTGTGCCTGTACATCTATGATTGATGGTGTTTACTAGTACCAGTTGGTGCACGAAATCATGAAACACATGTCATCCACCTTCCTGTTTCCCATCAAGCACTGGGGCAGCTCAGCTGGGGCCTCTGGGAAAGACTCTGTAGGAAGAGGAGAGGAGGAGAGAGGGGGGAGGAGCAGTGGAGGAAGAATCACACTTAAAGTCAAGTTGCCAGGAATTTCACCTCATATCTCTCCAGACAACAACACACTAGAGAATGGAACAGCCACCTCCCCCCAGACACACACCAGGGAACAGCCACCTCCCCCCAGACACACACCAGGGAACAGCCACCTCCCCCCAGACACACACCAGGGAACAGCCACCTCCCCCCAGACACACACCAGGGAACAGCCACCTCCCCCCAGACACACACCAGGGAACAGCCACCTCCCCCCAGACACACACCAGGGAACAGCCACCTCCCCCCAGACACACCAGGGAACAGCCACCTTCCCCCAGACACACACCAGGGAACAGCCACCTCCCCCCAGACACACACCAGGGAACAGCCACCTCCCCCCAGACACACACCAGGGAATAGCCACCTCCCCCCAGACACACCAGGGAACAGCCACCTCCCCCCAGACACACACCAGGGAACAGCCACCTCCCCCCAGACACACACCAGGGAACAGCCACCTCCCCCCAGACACACCAGGGAACAGCCACCTCCCCCCAGACACACACTAGGGAACAGCCACCTCCCCCCAGACACACACCAGGGAACAGCCACCTCCCCCTAGACACACACCAGGGAACAGCCACACCAGGGAACAGCCACCTCCCCCCAGACACACACCAGGGAACAGCCACCTCCCCCCAGACACACACCAGGGAACAGCCACACCAGGGAACAGCCACCTCCCCCCAGACACACACCAGGGAACAGCCACCTCCCCCCAGACACACACCAGGGAACAGCCACCTCCCCCCAGACACACACAGGGGAACGGCCACCTTCCCCCAGACACACACCAGGGAACAGCCACCTCCCCCCAGACACACACCAGGGAACAGCCACCTTCCCCCAGACACACACCAGGGAACAGCCACCTCCCCCCAGACACACACCAGGGAACAGCCACACAAGGGAACAGCCACCTCCCCCCAGACACACACCAGGGAACAGCCACCTCCCCCCAGACACACACCGGGGAACAGCCACCTCCCCCCAGACCAGGGAACAGCCACCTCCCCCCAGACACACACCAGGGAACAACCACAGCATGCGATGGTTGTTGGAACCCACCCTCTGCAGCAGCTGTCGACGAGGCATTGACGGTGTGTGAGGAGTCCACGCCATCATTCTCCTCCTCTATCAGTGAGGAGTCCACTCCATCATTCTCCTCCTCTATCAGTGAGGAGTCACCTCCATAATTCTCCTCCTCTATCAGTGAGGAGTCCACTCCATCATTCTCCTCCTCTATCAGTGAGGAGTCCACTCCATCATTCTCCTCCTCTATCAGTGAGGAGTCCACTCCATCATTCTCCTCCTCTGGCAGGGTGGTCTCCTCATTGCTCAGGCCTCCTCCCATGGTGAGCTCGAGAAGACAGACACCCACACACCTGAAACGTGTGTGTGAGAGAGAGAGAGAGAGAGATAGAGAGGGGGGGGGGGGGGAGAGAGAGAGAGAGAGAGAGAGAGAGAGAGAGAGAGAGAGAGAGAGAGAGAGAGAGAGAGAGCATCATCACTCGGACATAATACACTGCCTCCACCTGGCCAACATTCAGAATGTGTTCCAGAATGATCACCCAGTCTGCCTTTAACAGATGTATACTTTATGTTCATATGGCAGCTCCCTATTACCCCTGCAACAACACCTAAGAGACAGCTAAGCCCAACATTATAGCCTACCGGAACGATTGCGACGTTGCATTAATGTGCCGTGTATTTCACGGTTGGTCGTGCAGCGTCATTGCTAGGCTATCAGTAAGCGGCTACATCGGCTAGGCGTCGATATTCAAAGGGCATAACGTTAAAGGTGGTCGCCTAGAATTGATTTTACTTGCGCAATAGGCCCCACGATATCCGCCTCTGTTCCGATTAGTTTATGGTGTTTCCAGGCAGAAAATGCTAGCTGACAGTCCGAGGAGCGATGTTCCCCCTGTACTTCCGTGACGTCGCACAGGTGGCCAGCTAATGGAAGTGTCAACAAACACGACGTCACGCGGAGCCCCGACGTGGTTGGCGCACAAATCCAGCAGCCGCCGGTTGCTATGCAGGTTACTGGAGGAGGGGTCGGGAAGGAGCGGTATGGAGCACCGTGAACAGCTCGCGCCTGTGGCATGAATGATGGTGAATGTTAGATACATACATCAATGCACGAATGGGGTGCAGCTTGTAGCGGCATCAGTTGATCAAGAGGAGAGAGACCGGGCAGAAAAAGGGAGTATGGTCAGCCAGCCGGTCATTATAAATAAGAGCCAACAGTGCGTTCCGAGCCAAAAACAATGTTTTTCTTTTACACAACTGTAAGGTTGGAAAGTACCACCTCGAGCCAATCTGACCAATTACAAAATAACGTATTCAGCTAGACACGAACGCCATAAGCCTGCACGTGTAGCATTACTTTAAACTAAATGGGGAACGTGTACATGGATGTCTCGCGTTGTTGGGGTGGAGAAAACCGTTATAAAGTAATTAATCCAGCCGGCCTCCTTTCCCCTAGCAAAGACCATCCTTGATCTCGCGAGCTCACATTCGGTTTTATAAACTTCATAGCGAATATCTTATTTAAGCTACCTTCTAAACAATTAACGACTCAATACCAATATCTGTTACTTACCATGTAAATGGTTCTCACATACTCTGAATATGACTAGGGTTAAGGCATACGCTTTTGTAGACGACATAGGACAGGGTGCAGGGTAGGACAGTGCAGATACATGACAGTGTAAAACAGTACAAAAAAACTGCAACAAAATGCAGTGCAATGTACGATATAGTGTTGTTGTTTTTTAAAGACAGACCGGTAGAGTGAAAATTATACAGGGACTGCGATATGCAGTTAAGTGAGAGAAATTATGTAGAAAACAGCGTCACTGGTGAGTTTCTGACTGCTCCACTTCCATCGGGGGGATAGTAGATGAAACCTGGCAACCTTTGTACACGTGGGGTAAATGGTGAGCCCAGGCGTGCTGAGAGGCCACTAAGCACGATAGGGTAAGTTAAGCATTAGTAATTTCTCAAATCTGGTTTACATTTGTGATATATATTTTGTGTTGTGGCATTTATTAGATATACATCAATAGTGTGTGTCAGTCACTGGCTTTTATATTGAAAGGCATTGCTTAGTAAGTTAGGCTAACGTTACTCATGTAAACTTATGACAACTGAGCTAGTGGCTAGCTAACTGGTGGCCCGTAGCTAGCTAGCTAGCCAACGTTAGCTGTCTTACCGACAACCTATCTAGCTAGCTAACGTTAAATCATAAACAGGATTTAAAAAATATAGCACTAGCTATTTCTGCGTGTGTGTTTAGAAGCAGTCAATTTAAATCTATTGGCTAACTTTAGCTTGCCAACTAGGTAACGTTAGCTAACGTTAAGCACCAGGCATCAAGTAACTAGCACTAACTGTTAGCGCTCTAGCTGTCTTTCCATTTAGCTAGCTATGCTAACATTACTTGGCTAACACTGGTTTTTTATTACAGTGTCAGAAATCATCATACTTTTAAACACCATCAATCTCTCTAAGACACCACCATGGCTGTAAGAGCATCCTTTGAGAAGAACAACGAGATAGGCTGCTTTGCCAAGTTGACCAACACATACTGCCTAGTGGCCATCGGCGGCTCAGAGAATTTCTACAGGTGAGTCATGCATGTCCTAAACATGATCTAGCCCAGCATACATGGCTAGTTAACTAGAATGCATTAGCTAGGAGAGGTAAACGGTATGCGTGATTACAGTAGTGTAACTTAGAACATGGAGGCTGGTTAGTCTCACTATGTAACGTTAGGCCTACACAAGCCTGAGAGGGATATAGTCATGATTCATTCGTTAGTATGTAGCTAGCTAGGTTTAGTGTATATTGGTTGACGTGCTCTGTAGTGTATATTGGTTATTGCTGGGATGCTGACATGTGGTTTTGCTTCCAGTGTGTTTGAAGGAGAGCTGTCAGAGACCATCCCTGTGGTCCATGCCTCCATAGCAGGATGTCGCATCATTGGGAGGATGTGTGTAGGTGAGTACATGGCTCTGGAACCTTCTTCACCTTGTTCAGAGACACGCTCCAACCCTGGAACGAGCAGGACCAACGTGCCAGAGATAATCAAGCGACCAGGCACTGAAAGAACAGAAATGTATCGTTGTGTTTTTAATATCTCTATTTAATATGTCCCCCACCACACACACACACACACACACCCAGGTAACCGTCATGGGCTGCTGGTTCCTAACAACACAACAGACCAGGAGCTGCAGCACATCAGGAACTGCCTGCCGGATTCGGTCCACATCCAGAGGGTGGAGGAGAGGCTGTCGGCCCTGGGGAACGTCATCGCCTGCAACGACTACGTAGCGCTGGTCCACCCTGACCTGGACAGGGTGAGGGAATCACACACACAAACACACACACTCACACTCACACATTCATCGCCTGCAACGACTACGTAGCGCTGGTCCACCCTGACCTGGACAGGGTGAGAGAGTCAGTCAGGTCCACCCTGACCTGGACAGGGTGAGAGAGTCAGTCAGGTCCACCCTGACCTGGACAGGGTGAGAGAGTCAGTCAGGTCCACCCTGACCTGGACAGGGTGAGAGAGTCAGTCAGGTCCACCCTGACCTGGACAGGGTGAGAGAACCAGTCAGGTCCACCCTGACCTGGACAGGGTGAGAGAACCAGTCAGACAGAGGAAACATGGATGGGGACAGAGAGGGAGACACAGACAGTCTGGCTGTCTTTTCACACTTTTAGACATGAACATGGAAATACAAAGTTTAAAGTTTGCCACTTGCACGTTTATATAATTTCATCCAATTCCTGCCCAGCTGATGAAGACTAGAGAGGGAGGAATGTTGTGGTCAGGCAGACAGGTGGTCATGGAGACTGGACTAGCCTGTACTGACGCTAGGGTTAGGGTTCATCTGACTGACCCCCGTGTTCCCCTGCAGGAGACAGAGGAGATCCTGGCGGACAGTCTGAAGGTGGAGGTGTTCCGCCAGACTGTGGCTGAGCAGGTTCTGGTGGGGAGCTACTGCACCTTCAGCAACCAGGGAGGCCTGGTGCACCCCAAGACCTCCATAGAGGACCAGGACGAGCTGTCCTCCCTGCTACAAGTCCCCCTGGTGGTGGGTACCTGGCTGGGCTGTGACTGGGGGGGGGGGAGGGGATGGTAGGGGTGTGGGGTGGTAGGGGTGTGGGGGGAGGATGGTAGGGGGGTGGGGGGAGAGGGGATGGTAGGAGTGTGGGGTGGTAGGGGTGTGGGGGGAGAGGATGGTAGGGGGGTGGGGGGAGAGGGGATGGTAGGAGTGTGGGGGGAGGGGATGGTAGGGGTGTGGGGGGCCTGGCTGGTCTGGGAGGCGGGGCTAGGGAAGAGGGCGGGGCTGGGACTGGCCTCTGGTATTTAGAGAGATGTCGGCTGGCTGGGGCTTCCCCAGACCATGTGTTCAGTAGGGCCGTTGCATGTGAAGGCAGGTTCAGGGGAAATGTTGGGCTCAGATGAGGTGTTCTTCCCTCTGTGCTGATTCTGTTCACCTTTTCCCAGGCCGGCACCGTGAACCGTGGTAGTGAGGTCATCGCCGCGGGGATGGTGGTGAACGACTGGTGTGCGTTCTGCGGCCTGGACACCACGAGCACAGAGCTGTCCGTCATCGAGAGCGTGTTCCGTCTCAGCGAGGCTCCGCCCAGCACCATCACTACCACCATGAGGGACTCCCTGATCGACAGGTCTGCTCCAGAACCTCACACACACTCACGCACACACACTCTCTCACTCACTCACTCACACTCACACACACAGCACCATCGCTACCACCATGAGGGACTCCCTGATCGACAGGTCTGCTCCAGAACCACACACACACACACTCTCACACACACTCACGCACACACACTCTCTCACTCACTCACACTCACACACACAGCACCATCGCTACCACCATGAGGGACTCCCTGATCGACAGGTCTGCTCCAGAACCACACACACACACACACACACTCTCACACACACACACACACACACACTCTCTCACTCACTCACACTCACACACACAGCACCATCGCTACCACCATGAGGGACTCCCTGAACGACAGGTCTGTTCCAGAACCACACACACACACACACACTCTCACACTCACTCACTCACACACACAGCACCATCGCTACCACCATGAGGGACTCCCTCATCGACAGGTCTGCTCCAGAACCACTCACACACACTCACACACTCACTCACTCACCCAGCACCATCGCTACCACCATGAGGGACTCCCTCATCGACAGGTCTGCTCCAGAACCACTCACACACACACACACACACACACACACACACACACACACACACACACACTCACTCACTCACACACACTCACACACACTCACACACTCACACACTCACACACTCACACACTCTCACACACGCACACACTCGCACTCACTCACACACTCATACACACTCAGAGAGGCGCGCACACACATTCACTCTCATATAATTACACAGACTCACTCACTCACTCACTCACTCACTCACTCACTCACTCACTCTTGCCCACTAATAGTTTTTGCCCTTTGATATCAGGGTAGCATAAAACCGTAACCTAAAAAAATGACGCAACAGCGAATGTGAAGTCTTTTCTGTCTGTGTCCCCTCTCCTCTCCCCAGCCTCACCTAAGCCCTGTGTGTCCGGTCAGAACCCCCTCTGACCACGGAGCTGGAGAGACCACTGATGGTGGAGAGATCTACTGGACGTTTCATCTACCAAACACACCACCTTCTCTCCTTCCCTCCCCACTCTCCCTCACCCCTCCCCACTCTCTCTCACCCCTCTCTCCTTCCCTCCCCACTCTCCCTCACCCCTCTCTCTCCTTCTCTCCCCACTCTCCCTCACCCCTTTCTCTCCTTCTCTCCCCCCTTTCCCTCACCCCTCTCTCCTTCTCTCCCCCCTCTCCCTCACCTCTCTCTCTGTCCAGATACAGAGTTCTAGAACACCCGCAGGAATCCACAAAGGGACATTATGCCTCAAAATTAAATTTGATCAGAAGCTCATTCAGGCTGAAACTTTTATTCTAGAGTACTGTCTGTGTAACTGTATACGATACTGTAGGTGTTATTGTGATAAACATGAACTGGCTGTGTTAAAGGTAAGTAAGGCTTTTCAGTAAACAGTGGAAGATGGGGCGGGGCTTATTACAGCCTAGAAGACAGACTTCCTCTTCAAAAGAAGTCCCTTTTGCGGTAGAGTCTGGACTTAAGCCGCCCAGAACGATTTCAGTGGGTGGGAGTACTTGCCTTCAGCCAATCAGCGTTACAAAACTTCCCAAATCCAGTTGGAAAACCGGCAAAAATGTATTTTACTCCAAGCGCATAATTGTTGTTATTGAGTCTATTTCTGCAATAGCTGCACTTATGGCTGTTTATTCTACCAACGTCAACCTATCACTCATTGTTTAGCTGTTTTGCCAGCAGCCTGTATTTCATTTTCACGCATCAACTATGGGAACCAATCAGGGGCTGCCTCCCCACTGGGGGGCAGAACAGCAGTTAGGATGCAGTCCCTGATTGGCCCGGTTAAAATGTAGTTTGTGTAAATTGCTGGGGAGACGTCCAGACTGATCCGCGTGCAGAATGAGAGCTCAGGTGATCAGGATAGGGATAGGGGTTGGGTTAGGGTTAGGGTTAGGGGTTGGGTTAGGGTTAGGGAGTCCTGCCACTTCCACAGATCACTTTTTTATTTTATTTTTTTTAATTTTAGTGTCAGAGCATTTGATTGGTTGATTGCTCTGGGGATGTAAAGAGAATTGCAAAAAATAAAAGTGCTTCTGAAAAAAATTGCCTACCCTACTTTTGAAGCTCCAGTGAATCTTGTATAGAATGCTTGGTTTCTATTCTGCACCTGTAATAGGGTTAGGGTTAACCCTTACCCTAACCCTGTAATAGGACGCTGTTCTAACCAATAGGAAGATGGTATTCTGCACCTGTAATAGGACGCTGTTCTGACCAATAGGAAGATGGTGCTTCCTATTAATTGTAAATTGATACTTTTTTCTTAAAGTCTTCATGTCATTGCTGAACAAGCTTTGCTAAAATGGGACACTTACCATGATTGAGATCTGTTGGAAGATCCCTACTGTACCTGTATAATAAAACTGATCTACCCAGTTGGACTGTACCTTGTATTTCAGAAACTTACTGATTGTTGCTCAAAGTTTTAGTACATACATGGTCGATATGAGTTTGGAGGGAGAAGGGTCTTCATGTTTTCTCACTGCCTGGTCTCTGGCTCCATCTACTGGCAGTTGGGGGAAAGGACCCCACCACTCAATTCAACCACATCCTGTTCCCTCCATCAACACTCCAGTTGGACTGAATTATTTGCAGGTCCTGTCTATATTCAGGTGCAGGTCTCGTATACAAGCTTGAAAAATATTAAGGTAACGAATGTAAAAGGGTGGGTGTGTATTTGATATAGTTTTCTTTTTAGGGACAGTTCCATTGACTACAGTTCTCATGTAATTGTGAAGTGTAGATAGGCTACTGTACTAAACCAGGCTACTGTACTAGACCTGGCTACTGTACTAAACCAGGCTACTGTACTAAACCTGGCTACTGTACTAGACCTGGCTACTGTACTAAACCTGGCTACTGTACTAAACCAGGCTACTGTACTAGACCAGGCTACTGTACTAGTCCTGGCTCGGCTCACCTCACCTTCCAGACTGGTTTTGGAACTTGAAGGATACAAATGCCTTCCTTTTGTCGAGCGGTCATGAATGAATAAAACGCCTGCTTGCCAAACCAAGGTACCTGAGAACTGGAAAGGCCCACTTACAGAAGTTTAAGTTTGTTAATTTTCACAGTAAAAGGTGGATGTCTGCAGTGTATTTCAAAAGCATCATCTTCGTGTGGAACAGAACTTCAAGAAGGCCAAAAACGTTGAATCATCAAATTTATTGAGCAAGCCTAACACGGGTCAAATCTCTAGGAAAATACTGCTTTCTCATACGAGGTGCCGCAGCTTTTAAACTGGCTTCAGGCCAGGAATCACATGACAAACACATTTGCATACAAGGAATGTTCATTAACACAGATATATGTTGTCAACTGATCTTCTGTTGTCAACTGATCTTCTGATTGGTCAATGTGTCAGCTGGTCTTTGCATCAGCTGAGCTCTCGCCCCCCGACACGGGGCTTCCTGGGATCACGTTACAACTGTAGGCTAAACTCACCTCAGAGGTGCTATCTTATTGACTCGGAGACAAAGGAATGTTTACTCAGGACAAAAGACATCTGTTGTAACCCACCTGTTAAAACTCCTTATAATAACACATTTCCACCTAAAGTGAAGTTTATTCATTATTCTAATAAAATGATTACTACATGAGTAATACAAATGTATTGATGTAATACATTAGGATACAGTATAAAAAATATACTACATGTTCTATTCTGGCACCAACAGCAAAGATTGTAAGAACTGTTCTTTCACTGGAGAGAGACAGGAGATTTTGGGAGATATTTGGGATGTTGACTTCAGTGCTCATCTTTTCCTCTTTTGACGTGTATTGATTGAGTTGAGTGAGGCGAGGCGAGGAGTGCACTGATAATAAAGTTCTTAACAAAAGTTTCCAAGGCAACATCTTTATTGGCAAATGCTTAAAATAAAGTTGTAGCAATGCGTCTATGTACACTCCTTGAATTAGTTACAATATCAGAATTTAAAATAAACACTTTGTAGCGAGAGTTGATTATATATGATGGTTTATACGCACACAATTTGTGTTTCACACATACACATACATGTATTTCAGTTTTTGGTATGGAAACAAATCTAAAAAGATAGTATTTAAATAAAATTAAAACAATTAGACCTGTTGCGTAAATCAATACATAAAAAGTTGTGGAAAATATGCAAGGTGTGTAGTGCTCCACAACTTGTGTTTCCAAAGTCACACACATACACATACATACACACACACAGTGTACTAAAGGAAAAAAAGAGTAGATACAAAAAGTATAGAATGATGTCATACAATAATTATATTCTAAATCCGATGCCGAGTGTTCTTGTATTTCATATTAATGTATATGTGCAAAGAAGCATACTTATTCCTACATTATATACCAGTTTGCTCTAATGTGTTCTATTAGCTAATATCACAACACACACCCATACCCAGGAGAGCCTGGTATTGACTACCCCAACACCACTCAGCTAGAGGCCCCCAGCACCAACACCACTCAGCTAGCTAGCCTGGTACTGAGCCACCAGCACCAACACCACTCAGCTAGAGGCCCCCAGAACCAACACCGCTCAGCTAGAGGCCCCCAGAACCAACACCACTCAGCTAGAGGCCCCCAGCACCAACACCACTCAGTTAGACGCCCCCAGAACCAACACCACTCAGCTAGCTAGGGGTTGACCTGTTTCACCACACAGCTCCGCCCGGATGGGTGGACTTCCTGTTCTGAGATCAGTGGAGTCGTCCAGACATGGCCAGGCTCCACCAATCACAACCCATGCTCCACCAATTGTGCCTTTGCCCTGGATCTCTGCATACTGTAGATCTTAAAAGGACTGGATGGGAAAAAGACAGCAGCAGCTACATATAGCCCTCTGATAGGCTCAATGGAATGGCCACCATCTTCCTATCCGATCGTTTGAGGAGAGTCCGGGGTTAAGGGAGCAGAGGTTGTTGCTGGACAGGGCCTGGGGCAGACACTAACTTACCCACCCTCTAATTAACGTGATCAGTCATTTGACCATAGATGGTGGTAGTTGTGACAGTGAGTGAGAGAAAAGGTATGGTGTTATTTAGGCAGACTATTCAGAGTGTGATGGTCAGGTAGTTCAGGATGCTGCTCTAACCCTAACCCTAACCCGATAGTGTTGCGGGGTTGGGCTACATCAGAATCCTGAAGATGCCGTGGGTACGCATGCCTGTTTACACCAAGAGAGAATTTAAACACTAGACACATAACCATGGCTTCTGGGGCGAGACCATTAAAAAAACATCTCATACAAAACTCTAAAGAGAATCAAAATCTAAAAACAAGGGATGAACCTGGGAGTGAAACCCTATTTATTTACAAGGCCTAGCAGTGTACTACAGCTCTTGTTTTTTATTTTATTTTTTAAAGCAGGTCCAGATGAAGATAAAACAAAAACAGAACTAGTGAGTGGATCTCTGACCCGGGGATCTCTGACCGCTGGATCTCTGACCCGTGGGGCTCTGACCCGTGGGGCTCTGGTGGCCCCGTCAGCCCAGCTGGGTCTCCTGCGGTCAGACCAGGGTGGTGGGAGGATTGCTGTGGTGCTGTCGTCTGTTCTATGATCCTTATGGGTTGTGGTTACTGAGCTAGGGTTGGAGATGATGATGGACACGGGGGGTAGGTTCTCTCCTCTGATCCTACTGGCCCTCTCCCCCCTCCTCTCCTGCCCCCCCCCCCCCCTAGCAGCCGAAGGTCTCCTGGGAGGCGTACACCATGTACAGGAAGCCGTCCTCGTCCCTCTCCTGCTCGTAGATCTCGGAGATGGACGTTGACACGCTCACCATGCTGTGCTGGTTGACCAATAGGAAGAAGGCCTGGGTGGGGTTGAGCTGCAGGCGTCGCCTGATAGGTGGAGAGGAAGAGAGAGAAGGATTTAGGGGAGGGAGGAGAGAGCAGGGGGTTGAGAGAATAGGCAGACACACGAAGCACTGCGGTCACCTGCAGCAGTGAGAGCGTGCCTGGCTGACCCCTCAAGATCATACAGCACCATGGCTCTCACTATCTCCAGATTATAGAGCATCATGGCTCTCACCATCTCCAGACCATAGAGCATCATGGCTCTCACCATCTCCAGACCATAGAGCATCATGGCTCTCACTATCTCCAGACCATAGAGCATCATGGCTCTCACTATCTCCAGGTAGCAAGGCGCTGGTGAGGAGAGAGCTACCTAGCGCTGATCAAAAAACCATGATCCACAGCTAGGAGAAAAACACAGCGGTGTGCATGAGAGAGCTACTCATCATGAGGATTTACTAAAACTGTCTCTCTCTCCAACGTTGGCTGAGCTGGTCCCAAACCAAACCTAGCTACCCCCTAACCTCCAACTACCATACATTTGAGTGGAACTGGTGAAAGCAATATGGCAGCAGCTCCAACCAGTCAGTCAGATAATACCCCCTGATGTCCTGTGTGATGACGACCGAGTCAGTTGTAGTCAGTTCTGGTCAGTTCTAGTCAGCTCAGTTCTAGTCAGGTCAGTTCTAGTCAGGTCAGTTCTAGTCAGGTCAGTTCTAGTCAGGTCAGTTCTGGTCAGTTCTAGTCAGGTCAGTTCTAGTCAGGTCAGTTCTGGTCAGTTCTAGTCAGGTCAGTTCTAGTCAGTTCTTGTCAGTTCAGTTCTAGTCAGGTCAGTTCTAGTCAGGTCAGTTCTAGTCAGGTCAGTTCTGGTCAGTTCTAGTCAGTTCTAGTCAGGTCAGTTCTAGTCAGGTCAGTTCTAGTCAGGTCAGTTCTAGTCAGGTCAGTTCTAGTCAGTTCTAGTCAGGTCAGTTCTAGTCAGGTCAGTTCTAGTCAGTTCTAGTCAGGTCAGTTCTAGTCAGGTCAGTTCTAGTCAGGTCAGTTCTGGTCAGTTCTAGTCAGGTCAGTTCTAGTCAGTTCTAGTCAGGTCAGTTCTAGTCAGGTCAGTTCTAGTCAGTTCTAGTCAGGTCAGTTCTAGTCAGGTCAGTTCTAGTCAGGTCAGTTCTAGTCAGTTCTAGTCAGGTCAGTTCTAGTCAGTTCTAGTCAGGTCAGTTCTAGTCAGTTCTAGTCAGGTCAGTTCAGGTCAGTTCTAGTCAGGTCAGTTCTAGTCAGTTCTAGTCAGTTCTAGTCAGGTCAGTTCTAGTCAGTTCTAGTCAGTTCTAGTCAGGTCAGTTCTAGTCAGGTCAGTTCTAGTCAGTTCTAGTCAGGTCAGTTCTAGTCAGCTCACCTGATGATCTTCACCAGCTCACTCATGTTCACATGGTCTGGAACCAAAAACTTGGTCTTGTCCAAAACTGGCAGCTGCTTCTCCCCCTTGTATCTTTCAATGATTACCTAGAACGGTTATATTAGGACACACACACACACACACACACACACAACACACAACACACAACACACAACACACACAGATAAATGATAACCAAAAATAGCCAACACAGCGTTCCCCCTATGTAGCCCTGTCTGTAGCTGACAAAGATGCTCCAAGGATGCTTCATCAAATTAAAGGGGTATTGTGCTATTTTCAAATATTGAGCTGGATCCAGATTTTCGTCCGACTCAAATTTCTTTAGAATGGAAGTGGCCAGGGCATGTTAATACGCGCTGGAAAAGTGTGTAATCTTACTGGTCTCAGTATGCTGTCCTGTGAAATGCATCACAATCCGTTGTGTTTACATGCATGGCAAGGCTTGGATATGGCAGAAAATGGACAAATGCACGCACATCCAAAATGTTTAAAACTGGGTGCTAGACAGAAAAACAAACTCATCAGGAAAAGTCACTTTGTCTGAAGAAGGGCTTGTAGCCCGAAACGTCACCTCGGTGTCAATTAAAAATCCTGGGAGCATATTTCTGGTGTGCAGACTCTAGTTTTCCTGAAGGCCTGGATATGAGCGTTGCTCAAGCCTCATGTCCCCCCCTCCCTAAATCTCAATCTAGCTCAATATTTGAGCGATCAATGAAATGATGGTCTCTATGTTTCGGATTATATCAGAAATAGGGCTAAATGTCCAAAATAGCACACTACCCCTTTAACTCAAATACTGGGAGTGTGGTTAATTAAGCTTGCCAGACCAAAACAAGCGCATCTGCTACATGTTGAAAAGTGTTCCTTAACAGTAAGACATGATAGTCTCACAGAGAGATATGGAGAGCACAGAGAGATATGGAGAGCACAGAGAGATATGGAGAGCACAGAGAGATATGGAGAGCACAGACAGGTATGAGGGGTCGACCTCCTGAACAGGCAAATGAGAGAATGACTTACTGGGATCAGGCCAGGGGCCAAAAAGAGATTTAACTTACTGGGATCAGTCCAGGGGCCAAAAAGAGATTTAACTTACTGGGATCAGGCCAGGGGCCAAAAAGAGGTTTAACTTACTGGGATGAGTCCAGGGGCCAAAAAGAGGTTTAACTTACGGGGATCTTGTTGGGGTGCTGGTCCCGGATCTGCTGCACCTCTTTGCAGCGATCAGCTACAGATGACAAAGACAGATCATCAATGGACGCCTCAGACAGTCTTCTATCAGTGTGTGTGCGTATATATATATACACAGACACACACACACAGACACACACACACACACACACACACACAGACGCACACACTCACTATATGGACGAAAGTATTGGGCCACCTACACATTACACCTACATGAGCTTTTATGACCTCCTATTCTAAATCCATAGGTATTAATATAGAGTTGGTCCCCTCTTCTGGGAAGGCTTTCTGCCTGTGTGAGGTCAGACACTGAGGAGACGAGAGAGCCTTACATCACCAAGCGCAATGCCAAGCAACAGACGGAGTGGTGTAAAGCACACCGCCACTGGACTCTGGAGCAGTGGAAATGTGTTCTGTGGAGTGACGAATCACACTTCTCTATCTGGCAGTCTGATGGACCAGTCTTGGTTTGGTGAATGCCAGGAGAACGTTACCTGCCTGACTGCATTGTGCCAACTGTAAAGTTTGGTGGAGGAGGGATAATGGTCTGGAGTTGGCATCTAGGCCTCTTAGTTCCAGTGAAGCTTACTAAGACATGTTGGATAATTCCATGATTCCAGCTTTGTGGGAACAGTTTGGGGAAGGACCTTTTCTGTTCCAGCATGACTGTGCCCCAGTGCACAAAACAAGGCATGGTTGGGTGAGGTTGGTGTGGAAGAACTGGCCCACACAGAGCCCTGAACTCAACCATATCAAACACCTTTGAGATGAATTAGAATGGAGATTGCGAGCTAGGTCCTCTCGTCCAATATCAGTGTCTGACCTCACAAATGCTATTTTGGATAAATGGATAAAAATTCTTGTGGACTCTCCACACCAAAATCTTGTAGAAATCCTTCCCAGAAGAGTGGAAGCTGTTATAGCTGCAAAGAGAGGACCAACTCCATATGAATACCTATGCATTTAGAATGGGATGTCATAAACGCTCCTGTAGGTGTAATGTGTCGGTGTTCCAATACTTTTGTCCATATAGTGTATATTAGGCCCAGATATGCTAAATAATAATAACCACTTATAATGTTATGATTGGGCTGTATGTTGAATTGAGGGTTAGGTTACATTTAAAGCTGCAGGACATCAGTTATATCTCAGATGTGGAATAATGCATGTTGCTGTGTTTCAGAGTGGCCTTCTCCTACTTGGCTTTGTCAGGGGAATAAACTGAGCCATTTCAGTCCAGCCTATTTTCCTCACTAGCAGTCAAGCTGAGAGGGATCAAGAGAAACTATGAAAGGCTCTATTGTTGTGGTATGTGTGCTGTTCCTTTACTGGCTCAAGATGCCCTTTGGTTTAAAGTCCTACTCGTACAGTGGGTAAGTGGGGTTAGGGTAAGTAAGTAGTCATTTATTGATCCCTGAGAGAAAATTGTGGAATTACATATCCCTGCAACATTTCAAGCAATTCATCCTTGTTTTGATCAGGGCCACTGCTACTTAATTAACCAAGGAGTTAAGTGGGTGAAAGGACACCCAACTCTTAGTTGAGTTAATATGATCCATTCACGTCCTTTCTTAAATATAAACAAATGTGTACATTAGCATAGGTTATTATTGACACTGGCTGGGTTGGTTGTTTATCATTTTCCAAACTTCTTGAGATTATGCAATCACCTCGCCCATAACTCCTCCCTCCCCACGCCCCTAGCCGGATCAAATTACATGATTCTTATAACACGTGTACAGTGGACAATATATTGGCGTATGTTGTTTTGTTCATAGCTAGTTAGCAGTTCAAGTTAGCTAACTTTTCAGTCGAGCTGGTTAATAAAAATGAAATGAAATCATCGGCCCATAATGAGTCACTGAGGATAGCTATGCTTTGGGATTGTGACCGAATTAACTGTATAATGTTTGCTAATGTTTTCCACCACACGCAGTCGGTTTATGGAATTGCAACAACAACATTGACAGCTGTGGTTAAGGCATAGATGTATTGGGTTAAGGTTAACGTTACTGTAGCTATCTTGTTTTCAAGAGCAGGCCCATCTCTGACGTCAAGTAATGTTGTTCCTTCAACATTTAATCTCTAGCTGGCTCTGGCTAACTAAATCTACAGCGACTAACGTTTGTTTCGAAATATTGACAATACTGTTCAAATAATTACAGTTACAAACCGATTACAGCTAGACACAATGTGGTTAAATACCTATGCATAGCTAGCTAACGTTAGCTCGACATCTAGATAACTAGACTAGTAACGTTACGTCTAGCTAGCTAGATAGCACAGCAACGTAGACTACGTTACTTACCAAATGTCCTTCTTTGTTTGAAAGGTCTATCGGATGGCATTGCCGTTGATTCAATTATACCAATCTGGGGAATATAACCGAATATTCAGTAGTTATAGCGAGCTAGTTCGCTACTTAGGTCGTAAAATGATTTATATAATAATTTGTTCCGAGTCCTGACTCCGTCAGGGAACGTTAATGTTATGCTGTTCGTCTGGCTAGTCTGCTCACTGTACAAAACAGGGTTGCCAGGTTTCATAGCACTATCCTACCGTCAGGGTCTCTAAAACCTTGATGCGAGGATGTAACCGATTCTAACTTACCCGTTTACCTGCTAGTTTTAGGGCCTACTTTGAATTAAACACACTGGAAGCAGTTATGAATTGTCATACAGTAATATGTATTTAACAAGTATTTTGCGACTTCTGTGCTTTACGAGTCGGTTTTTGCAGTGCACTTTGGACATACTTAACCTGGCAACCCTGATACCTATTTAGGACAAAGCAAGTAAAGCAATCACGTCACCCACTTTACTGCCCCCACTAACTCATGAAATCTAACATCTGTTCCAATTAGCTTCCTTCAACAATCAAAGAAAAAAGAATCCGTTTTACTGTGTAAATCATGTTTTACTTTTTATTGGTCTTGCAAAATACCAACATAAAATGGCGAGGCGTCAAGAGCAGGTTTTTTGTAGTGTAATATGCTGCTCACCATTTGCAAAAAAACACTGTTCAAACTATTGGCAACTGGCAGAGGACCAAATGTAAACAAAATAAATAAATACGTAATTTAACTTCAAATGCAGACCTTGACAAGACCTTCTTGTGTGTGTGTGTGTGTGAGAGGAGGGGGGGGGGGGGGGGTCTAGGGAAGTGTTCATGCAGGGACAGTCACAACTGGAATGATGATAGCAAACAAAGTAATAATCTGTCCTGGAGTTCTAGTCTACAGTCCCACATTATCAGTCAACAAGCTAAGAAATGCATCTAGTTCCTTATCATAAGGGAGTCTTGAACTTTTAATTCAGCAACATACTAAAGACAGAATAAATGTTTGGCATTTAAATAGAAAAAAGAAGAAACCCAAAGTTGGAGAAAGTTGAGATCGTCCTCTCAGTCTGAAGGGTTCTGAATGACGATCAGGAAATAGTCTTTATCTGTAGAAGGGAAACAACAGATATAGTCTCTAAGAATACTCTGAACAGATATAGTCTCCACTAAGAATACTCTGAACAGATATAGTCTCCACTAAGAATACTCTGAACAGATATAGTCTCCACTAAGAATACTCGGACAAAAAAAAAGTCTGCCCGCTTCAATCGAGCTGAAGCATTTACAAACACAGGACTGCATCAGAAGCAGAGACAGAAAGCGGAGTTAACCCAATACAGAGTAGTATTTTCCAACCCAATCATCATTATAATCATCATCTCACTGCTCTTGGAGTATTCAGCTTTACATACAAGTTGAATGCATTACATCATACAGAAACACTGTGGAGTTGCCTCAAGCAATAGCCTAGAGTGTGCTGAATTACCCTCATGTCATGCAATACAAGATGCTTTGAGAATGACAACAACCAGAACCTCAAATTATTCCTCATCTCTGTACCTGCATCAAGATCTAGTTCTTCTTTGAGTAGACTATACCCATTTATTTACCCAACGCACTGCTGTGTTCACTAGGCAGTCACTGTCTAGTTAGTGAGCAAACCAGTGCATGTCACAGCCATCCCCCATGTCATACCTGGAGCAATCATGATCTCGTTCTTCTTGGAGCGGATGCGGAGGAAGGTGAGGTCATTCTGAGGGTCAATATCCCTGACGGTCCCGCGGGCCTTCATCACCAGCTGGTGGATCAGGCCTGCGTACTGGACTGTACTAGAGTTGTCAAGTGTGGTCTTGATGGGGATGCCTTCACACAAGGAGTGAGAGAAAGTGGCTGATTTTAACTTCCTCACTGTCAAGACGTTTTTGTTTGTTTTATTTTCTTGTTTATGTTTAAATCTGAAAGAGACTGTTGACCTTTTGGTTTATATGTAGTTCGTTTTCTTTGTTTAAACACATGCACCTGGGCCATGCAGGGAATATGTTTTACCTTCTGCGTTGACAATAATGATTCCTTGAACTCCTTTCTGGCTCTGGATTCGCTTGAGCGTCTCCTCGACCTCGGCCTAAAGGGATATCAGTTCAAAGACAATGTAAAAGTGTAGCTAAAGATCGCTCTCAGTATTCTCGGGAAGCTATCAAACAACAAAGTAAAATCTAGGTGAAATCTCACTATAACAGGACAAAGGCGCAAAGAACGACCAAACCAAATAACCAGAGCCTTTTCATATCTGCCATAACCCGGCCATAACTAACGCTAGCATTGTAGTGCTGTCAGGTCGTCGCTCGTCAGTATTGCTCCTTCACTTGCGCGCGCTGGGTTCCTGGGTCATCTGGCTTGTCTTATATAAACACCGTTTTCTAGCTGAGTGGGCGGGTATTAATATACTTATATTTATATAGCTACGGTATATCTGTACTGAGGAGGAGTGAGTAACCAATACAACTCGGTTAACGTTACACTAGTGCTAACATCTCTGTTTACATATGCATTGACCAAATTTCGCAAGCTTAGCATAGTTGTAGCGAACTGACGTTACCTAGCTATAAGGTTATGTCTAGCTATGTACAGCTCAATATTTATTGTCGAGCTGTATTCATTGTTTATTTACAATGCTAGCTAACTAGCTAGCTAGCTAGCTAGCTGAAGTTGGAAAACGCCCAGCTCGTGCTAGCATGTGAACAAGATTATGTTATGTGTAGCTTAGCTTAGCTAGCTAGCACTAGACACAAAGTGGCAAGAATAGGAACATAACCATTTATCGACAGCGTAAAACAAACCTAGCACTAATCAAATCGCTACATACCATCTTAGTGAAGGTTGAACTTGCGCTCAAGAAACTGTAGCCACTCAACAAATGGTAATGCTAGCAGACTGTCATCCTCTAACGACGTCATCAGAATGCTGCGAGGAATTGTCTACTGCGTTCTATTAATGCATCCATGGTTCCGAATCGCAATTTATTTATACTATTCGTACCTATTCATTCGTATTCGTTCTATTAATACATCCATGATTCGTACTACAGAAGCCCTTACAAAGTACGTAGGCCTACTTTGCATGCAGTATGCATACAATGAAATCATTGAAATGGGACTAGCCTACTTCTAGCTAAAACCCCATTCACACATGCAGTCTAACCAGTAAATTGTAGGGAACACAATGGGGCATGTGTGAACGGGAGCAGGGTTATATCCCAGGAAATTTGCACATAATTTACAGAGTCAAGACCTAGAGCATTATTAAGTCAAATTAACGCCAGAATGCATCGAAAGCGCAAACAAAAATATCATACGTAAAAAAGATGTCATAACTGAGATGTGTGTTTCCATTGTCTTACCTCCAAAGGTTTAGGCTACCTTTGAAGTTTTTTGAAGCACGTCAGTGTCGTTCAGAAGCTAATTTATGAAATTGGCAGAATAAACAAGGACATGAGCCGGGAGGAGGTCAAGGCCCTGAGGTCCAGGGAGTATCACAAGTCCACCAGCTCAATGCTGAACCACATCAAGCTGAAACATAGACGTATTGGAACCAGAGGACAGACAGACACAACCACACATCACCACCTTTCCGAGCATGGGGCACCTCTGAGACTCCACAAGGAGCGAGATAACGCAGCTCGAGACCTGTTACCTCTAAGCTTTGTGGGGGGAGAGGGGGTCCGAGCCCTAATGGAGTATGTGGAACCCGAATATACCATGCCCTCATGCAAAGATCCAAAGAAGAGGATGTCTCAGTGCAGATGTGGAGGTAATGCCAGTAGATGCCAGTAGATGTCAGTATTGTATAGTGTGTGGGGCACCTTGGGTCACTTGAAGGCTCTGAGGATGGAATGATGCATTTGTGAGGGGTTGGGACTTCAATAATAAACTCTTATAGAACAAGTCTCTGACTCTAACATGACACATTTGTACAGAGGTTGTACAAAATTACAGACAGTGGTACTGTGTATCCTAACCAAGGGTAAATGGTGTAAGAAGGCTATTATTTCCCCACAGACAGAGTATACATACTTCTTTAATCACACCTGATGTAAAAGGCATCCCCTGGCTGATCAGAGCAGATTGTTACAGCAGCATCACAACTCTAAGCCCCGCCCCTAACGACCATCTGGACATGCTTCAGATAGCCTCTTGGATCACCATGGTTACCTCATGCTCTAAGAAACTGCCTGCAATCTTCCAGACAATTGATCTAGTCTCTGCAAATACAGTATTGTTTGTTTTAAATACTGGAAGGCTACACGCCACTGTTGTTTTTGGTCATGTTAGTATTTGTTTATTTGTATGTTTTACTTGAAGGCTACATGCCACTGTTGTTGGTTTTTCAGTAATTTTTATAATCTGAAATTTAATAAAGGAGTGTGTATGTTGAAGTACATGGGATTTATTGTGTTGTTTTGTAGTATTGACTACAAAATGTCTGGTATCATGACATCCCTAGAAAGGATAGCTGTTATTTCAGTTTATGGACTCTTTTGACATTTTGAGTAATCCTATACTGTAACGAATTTATGTATTTTCTGCTGTAAAAGCCAGTAAATCAGTACAGTGTGATTCCTTTCTCAGTGAACAGTGTATTGCTGTAAACTACTTTACTGTAACTATAAAATAACCAGCAAAAACACCAAAACATCTTTACTCCCCTGCTCTTGGTTTGTGGTCAAAGGTTTATTTGGATGATGAGTTGATTTATTGTGCACAATACAATGATATTGTTAAAGACATTGCTTACATCAGTATGTTTCTGTTTGATATATCAAATCAAATCAAACTTTATTTGTATAGCTCATTTCATACACAGAGGCAACACAATGCGCTTTACAGAGCAATGGGGGGTGGGCATATTCCAGAGGGAAGCAAAAAAAAAACAGTTTCACCCGGAGGCCAGAAAAGTGAGTTGTAAAAATTCTTCCCTGACCTCTCTCAATGAGACGATCGAGCAAGCTCCTGGAAAATGTTTGTCTATTGGCTAAGAACATTTACAGAGCAGTAAACATGGGCTAAATACTCCAGTAGAGAGACATGACTATCAGTAGAGTTTACAGTACAAATAGTTACAGAGATGTTGCCTACATGATATAGTGACCTTATGAGTTCAAAACTAATATTCACCAAATATTGCCTAGAAAATTATCTCTGCTATTATAATTACATTATAATAATCTCTATTTTTTTTGGTATCGGTACTGTAACATTGACAAGACCACCCTACCTCAATTTGACAAGACCACCCTACCTCAATTTGACAAGACCACCCTACCTCAATGTAGGGTTATGTTCCCGTTTGGGCCAATGGGTTGTGCTGCTGACTGCTGGGCAGCTTATTGTTATGGTTCGGGCCGGGTCCGCCCCGGCTCACCCCCTGCTCCCAGTCTGGACCCGCGTCCCTGCCCCGGACCCCTGATTCGCCCCGGACCCCTGGTTCGCCCGGACCCCTGGTCCACTCTTCTCGCTCCCAGTCCAGACCCTCGCCCCTGCCCCGGGCCCCTGGTTTGTTCTGCTCACCCCCTGCTCCCAGTCTGGACCCCTGGTTCGCCCCGGACACCTGGTCCACTCTGCTCGCTCCCGGTCCAGACCCTCAACCCTGCCCCAGACCCCTGGTTCGCCCTGCTCACCCCCTGTTCCCAGCCTGGATTCCTCACCCTGAGGTTCTGTGCCCCCTGGACCTTCCTGGACCCTGAACACCTCCTCTCCCAGTGACTGCCCCTGCACCACCCCCAGAGACTGTTGTACACGTTGATCACATTGTCACTTGGGTTTGTTCTGCCTGTGTGTGTGTGTGTTTGGTCTTGTGTTCGTTGTCTTGTCTTCTATGTTGGTTTGTGTCCTCCCAGCTCTAGACACCTGCCCCCTCACTAGTCTCACATCACTCCTGTCTCTCTCCTGGCCCTCTCGTTCCCCCCTCTAGTTCCATGTCCCAGCCTGGTTCCCTGTTCCCTTCCCTTGTGTCCTAGTTCATCTGTCCTTGTGTTGGTGTCTTGTTGGTATCCCTCCATGTCCTTGTCTGGGTGATTGTCTGCACCTGTGTCTCGTTATGTCTTGTTGCACACCTGTACGTTGTTCCTTGATTGTTCTCCCAGAGTATATATGCCCTCCTGTTTCCTTTGTTCTCTGTCGGTTCATTGTTAAGGTTTCCTTCTGGTGTTCCTGTGTTTGTTTGGTTATTTTGGTTATTAAAACCTATATTTTGAACCTGTGCTGCCTGCCTGCTGTCTGCTTATGGGTCCTACCTCCATCTACCAGCCTCAAAGAATATGCTACTACTGAACCTTTAATCCAACATTATGAGTCCAGCTGTTGTCAACCCCCTTCCATTGAGATAAACAGAGTGGGCTAGATGGTGGGCGAGAGACAGATGCTGTAAAAGTCTAACTAACCACTGAGGTCTCCTGCACATTTGAACACCACATGACTGCACTGAGACAAAACATTGTTTGGCAGGGGTGGGTCCAAATCCCAAATCTGTCAAGGAAGATGGTGTTCTGTGCTGGCAAACTATTGTAAATGTCAGTAGTTCACCTTTCTGCCCAGTGTGAAAATGCCTACCCCCCCCCCCCCCCCCCACCCAACAGAGAGATCTAGAGATGGCAACAGAAGTAAGTGTTACTTACCATCCAACCCTCTGATTAATACGCTTTACAATGTGTCTTTATTTCACGTTTCAGTCCCTCTTGGGAGCGACTAGGTTAATCAGCAATCGTTAGCACATCCAATGACACACGCCACACACATACACAAACGCACATATATAAAAACAGACTTTCATAGGCTGTGATATATGCCATGCGTCTCTCGATGTTCTCATCAAGGATGAACTGGCTATTTGCATGAGTCATGTGACGGCGTGGTGGTGGTGGTTGGTAGCCTGTACAGCGATGACTGAGTTCTCCAGTATTTCACACACACACACACACACACACACACACACACACACACGCTCTCTCTCTCTCCCTCTCCCTCCCTCTCTCTCCCTCTCTCTCTCTTTCTCTCTCTCTCTTCATCGTAAACAAGTGTGTCTATGTTTTTAAAGCAGTGTCAACGTCCAATCATGAAAGAATAAATTCCTTCGACGAGAGAGGATAAAAAAATCCGAGTTGCTGGGATTTGGCGAAAACAAGAATGCCTGGATTAAATAAATGAATAGCCTAACGGTCACGGTCAGTCTCCGTTCTGTCAGAATGCTGCATTGATTGAGTTTGGAAAGGGATTCTCACAGACGAGAGGCAGGGCTTATAGCGATCATACCAGCCGTGATTGCGATGGACTGAGCGCTGAATGACAGCAAGAAGACAGGCTACTGCGGGTCGGGCGAAAAATGCGTCGACTGAGGGACGAAATATGACCAAACATTCTACTACTTTTTATTGTATTTGCGTATATAGACACTTTTTGTAGACACTACTCGTTATTTACACGCAGCTTAACGATTGCTGCAACTTTTCCCCGTGCATTTTCCATGAAAAAGGTTGAATTGTATTTTTTTCCTTGGGAATATCACACGGATCATGTGGACTCCGACAGAAGAGGAAAAAATCGGAGTCGGTAAGTAGGCTAGATTTTTCGCGTAGGTGTGTAGCCTACTGGCTATTGATAATGACTTACGGGCCCATTTGAACCTAATGCGTGTTTATTCTATGACCCCCCAGTCCCACGCACGAGCAGAGTTGTGATAACGGGACAGTAGGCTAAAGCCTATGTCATGTCTCATAAGTCCTGTGTATCATTTCATATTTATACACCATGGCTACAGTTGCGTTAGTAGCAGCCTATTGTCTCACGAACGTTGGATATTAAAAGCATTTTACTCTCTGAAATCGTCCGAAAAACACGTCATACCGTTCTGGGTATGGCTGCCTACGGGTAGTTAAGGCCATGGCCACCAGAGGGCGATGCAATGGCACTGACTACAACAGGTGCGCCCCCAGGGGTGAGCCCTATACCTCCAGGGGTGAGCCCTATACCCCCAGGGGGGAGCCCTATACCTCCAGGGGTGAGCCCTATACCCCCAGGGGTGAGCCCTATACCCCCAGGGGTGAGCCCTATACCCCCAGGGGTGAGCCCTATACCTCCAGGGGTGAGCCCTATACCTCCAGGGGTGAGCCCTATACCCCCAGGGGGGAGCCCTATACCTCCAGGGGTGAGCCCTATACCTCCAGTGGTGAGCCCTATACCCCCAGGGGTGAGCCCTATACCCCCAGGGGTGAGCCCTATACCTCCAGGGGTGAGCCCTATACCCCCAGGGGTGAGCCCTATACCTCCAGGGGTGAGCCCTTTACCCGCAGGGGTGAGCCCTATACCCCCAGGGGTGAGCCCTTTACCCCCAGGGGTGAGCCCTATACCCCCAGGGGTGAGCCCTATACCTCCAGGGGTGAGCCCTTTACCCCCAGGGGTGAGCCGCGTAGGGTTTTAGGATTATATGTGGTCTCAATAAGTTTTATTCATTAGCAATGATAATTGTGGTAACAGTGTTGAAAGGCTACCATTAGCAACGTGGGAGCATAGCCTACTTAAAGTTTAACGGATGCCTATGGCTTAGGCTTTGAGGTCAGCCTACTAAAACAACATAGCAACCTTTAGTATATAGCCCACATTCATCGCCCCAGGATCACACCTCATATTTGTCAAGATAGATGTGTACTGTGTATTAAAGTGTTTTCTTGTATTCTTAAGAGCAGGTCAGTCTAGGTAGCATTGACATGGAGCCAAGGCTAGGTCTCCAGAGTAAGAGGTCAAGGCGTTAGCAGAGGGGATGATCAGTCTGTCTGCCTGTCTATCCCAGCAGGAAACACCTCTGAGAGAGTGTGGATGGGAGATAATGAAAGGAGGCCTTTTTGCAGCTAGTGCCTCCACACAAATCAACATATATATAAGAACTCTGATAGAGAAAAAAAATGAACACAAAAAAGATGGATTCCCATCTTTAATTGGAGGGAGAGGTTTGCACACCAATCTAGGGGAGAGTTCTAATCACGGAGCCCCTCCAAAAGGCCCCGGTTTTGTGGCCATCCATAGAAAACAGCTATTCACCCTGTTCACCCTGTTCACCCTGCCGCCTCATGAATGGGCCTTTGTGGAGGGGATGGAGGGGGTGAATGTGGAGGGGGTGGAGGGGATGGAGGGATGGAGGGGGTGAATGTGGAGGGATGGAGGGATGAATGTGGAGGGATGGAGGGATGAATGTGGAAGGGATGGAGGGATGGAGGGGGTGAATGTGGAGGGGGTGAATGTGAAGGGATGGAGGGATGAATGTGGAGGGGATGGAGGGATGGAGGGGGTGAATGTGGAGGGGATGGAGGGATGGAGGGGGTGAATGTGGAGGGATGGAGGGATGAATGTGGAGGGATGGAGGGATGAATGTGGAGGGGATGGAGGGGTGGAGGGGGTGAATGTGGAGGGGGTGAATGTGAAGGGATGGAGGGATGAATGTGGAGGGGATGGAGGGATGGAGGGGGTGAATGTGGAGGGGATGGATGGAGGTGTGGAGGGTGTGAATGTGGAGGGGTGGAGGGAGGGATGGAGGGGTGGAGGGATGGATGGAGGGATGGAGGGGTGGATGGAGCGGTGGAGGGGGTGAATGTGAAGGGGTGGAGGGAGGGGTGGAGGGATGGATGGAGGGGTGGATGGAGGTGTGGAGGGGGTGAATGTGGAGGGGTGGAGGGAGGGATGGAGGGGTGGAGGGGTGGATGGAGGGGTGGAGGGGGTGAATGTGAAGGGGTGGAGGGAGGGGTGGAGGGATGGATGGAGGGGTGGATGGAGGGGTGGAGGGGTGAATGCCTTCAGCCTTCAGGACCTCCAGCACACAGTGCTCACCAGAGAGAGAAGCTGTGTGCTTGGATGAAATTAAGACACTGTTCGTGCATGTGTGTGTGTGTGGGGGGGGGGGGGTGAGAGAGAGAGAGAGAGATACCAGTTTGGTTATCGGAATTAAAAACTGATTGTGCTGATTTCAGAGTCTCTGAGCGTGGTCTCTCTCTCTGGTTGAACCTGATTGTGCTGATTTCAGAGTCTCTCTCTCTAGTTGAACCTGATTGTGCTGATTTCGGGTTCTCTCTCTCTGGTTGAACCTGATTGTGCTGATTTCGGGTTCTCTCTCTCTGGTTGAACCTGATTGTGCTGATTTCGGGTTCTCTCTCTCTGGTTGAACCTGATTGTGCTGATTTCGGGTTCTCTCTCTCTGGTTGAACCTGATTGTGCTGATTTCGGGTTCTCTCTCTCTGGTTGAACCTGATTGTGCTGATTTCGGGGTCTCTCTCTCTGGTTGAACCTGATTGTGCTGATTTCAGAGTCTCTCTCTCTGGTTTAACCTGATTGTGCTGATTTTGGGGTCTCTCTCTCTGGTTGAACCTGATTGTGCTGATTTCGGGGTCTCTCTCTCTGGTTGAACCTGATTGTGCTGATTTCGGGGTCTCTCTCTCTGGTTGAACCGGTCGTCATGATGAGCTGCTGTAGCTGATCTGGTAGATCTGATCTGACAGACAGACTTTTACTGTCCTGGTTCCCATCTTTACATACATTAGTACATCAATATCTATACTTTATCAAATCAGTTATATTCTATGCATCAATCGTTTATTTAACCCACTCGGGTCCAGCAGTGCAAAGAGATGTATTGAGTGAATACTGAAACTTCCAAAAGTATGCTGTGAAAAACATCTTTGCTGACTTCTACTAGTGGTTCCCTCGCTTCTGCCTATTCTAGCTTCTAGTTTGGTTTTCCTGAGTCATGTTGATGAGGTATAAGCAGCTACAGAAGAGGAATCTCCATGATGGATTTAACGAGTCCTGTCTCATATAGGAGCTACAGAGAGGAAATCCTACAGACGCTTCGCTGGAATAACGTCTAGAACTTGTGGGAGGAAACCGGATTTTCATTACATTCACTTCCCTGTATTTTATTTCCAGGGAGAGCACGCTCGTCCACTCGCTTCTAAAAAGACACGGTCTGTCAGATTGGGCCTTAGAGGAAGAGAGAGGGAACGAGATAAGAGGGAGGAGGGATGAGACGTGTGGATGAGGGAGGAGGGATGAGACGTGTGGATGTGGAAAAAATGTACAGTAACAAGAACTTGCTTGATTAAAACCGGCTGCTCATATAAGTACTGCTCATATAAGTACTGCTCATATAAGTACTGGCTTCAGCCTAGTAACAGCCAAGGTGTATATACAGTATGAAGGTACAGTTCTACTAGTGTTATACAGTGTATATACAGTATGAAGGTATTATGCTAAATTATGTATTATTTTCCACGTCTCAGCGCTGGAGGGTTAGAGCAGGGTTAGGGTTAGGGTTAGGGTTAGAGCAGGGTTAGAGCAGGACACTATTAATAACACAGGCAGATGCGTGGGCAACCCGGGCATCGGCGTTCCTTCACCCACTTCCAGTTCGACCAGTCTTTCTGCGTAATTAGGACCACCCCCACTGCCTTGTGGGTAACCATGTGTGAAAAGGGAGGCTGGGCTTCATCATCATCAGCTATTCCACTCCGGGCCAGTCGCCATGCAACTGGACCTTCGTCCACAATGACCCAGGAAGTCCAGTCAGGAGGGGTCAGATGTCCCCTAACCCTGTATCAGGGCCTCTCAGTCAGGAGGGGTCAGATGTCTGTATCAGGGCCTCTGAGTCAGGAGGGGTCAGATGTCCCCTAACCCTAACCCTGTATCAGGGCCTCTCAGTCAGGAGGGGTCAGATGTATCAGGGCCTCTCAGTCAGGAGGGGTCAGATGTATCAGGGCCTCTGTCAGGAGGGGTCAGATGTCTGTATCAGGGCCTCTCTGTCAGGAGGGGTCAGATGTATCAGGGCCAGTGTGTCAGGAGGGGTCAGATGTCTGTATCAGGGCCAGTGTGTCAGGAGGGGTCAGATGTGTCAGGGCCTCTCAGTCAGGATGGGTTAGATGTCTGTATCAGGGCCAGTGTGTCAGGAGGGGTCAGATGTATCAGGGCCTCTCAGTCAGGATGGGTCAGATGTCTGTATCAGGGCCTCTCAGTCAGGAGGGGTCAGATGTCCCCTAACCCTAACCCTGTATCAGAGCCTCTCAGTCAGGAGGGGTCAGATGTATCAGGGCCTCTCAGTCAGGAGGGGTCAGATGTCTGTATCAGGGCCTCTCAGTCAGGAGGAGTCAGATGTCCCCTAACCCTGTATCAGAGCCTCTCAGTCAGGAGGGGTCAGATGTATCAGGGCCTCTCAGTCAGGAGGGGTCAGATGTCTGTATCAGGGCCTCTCTGTCAGGAGGGGTCAGATGTATCAGGGCCAGTGTGTCAGGAGGGGTCAGATGTATCAGGGCCTCTCAGTCAGGATGGGTCAGATGTCTGTATCAGGGCCAGTGTGTCAGGTGGTTTGTTATGAAAGCTTTTCCCAGGGTTAGCTGCTCAGGGACACATTTCCTCAGTCTTGTTAGGTCAGCTCCACAATGCAGTGCAGTTGTAGGCTGTACATAAACACACATGCACTCTCACACACGCACCCTCACACATGCACCCTCACACATGCACTCTCACACACGAACCCTCACACATGCACCCTCACACATTCACCCTCACACATGCACCATCACACACACACCCTCACACACACACCCTCACACATGAAGACAAACATGGTCCTTTGTTTTTCTGTCATGCAGCACTACTGTACGATTGACTACTACTTGCATGTTAGGGTACATGTGCAGAACAACGTGCAGAACAATGTGCAGAACAACGTGCAGAACAATGTGCAGAACAACGTGCAGAACAATGTGCAGAACAATGTACAGAACGACGTACAGAACAATGTGCAGAACAACGTGCAGAACAACGTACAGAACATCATACAGAACAATGTGCAGAACAACGTGCAGAACAACGTGCGGAACAACGTGCGGAACAACGTGCGGAACAATGTGCAGAACAACGTGCAGAACAACGTACAGAACAACATACAGAACAATGTGCAGAACAACGTGCAGAACAACGTACAGCACAAGCGGTCAGGTGATTGAACAGAGAAGAGTGATGTGGACAGCCACAAACTTGAACTTTAAGTCAAGGATGATTACTTGTCATATTATTTAAAAGACACAGATATTATGTACAATGAAATGCTCCAAAAATAAATGTTTTATATGTACAGGATTCGGGTACCATGTACAAGCTGTGCCCAACATGGAGCAGGGTCTGGGTGTGTCCAGGCCCAAGCAGGGTCTGGGTGTGTCCAGGCCCAAGCAGGGTCTGGGTGTGTCCAGGATAAGGCTGGGAACCTCCAGCCCTGCTGAGGACAGGGAGAGAGAGAGAGGGTGCTGTCCATGGTGCTGAACTGCTCCTTTGCTGGAAGTCTTAAACTGATAGTCTGGAATCTTGAACCTAGGGCCTCATTTACAACTTAATGATGTTGTTGATTGATTGAGATCCGCTTCAGCTGCTTCCATGCTGCCCATCGATTGGGCACTCATGTTTTGCTAATGCTAGCGCAATGCGATGGTTGTGAGCTGCTGTCTCAGTAAGCACTACTGTCGTTAGTCAGACTCTTCCATCCCTAACCATCTTAGCTCTTTCTTGTTCTTTTAATTTGTTGCCGTTGCTACAGTGTGATGCCCGGAGCTAAGACAAACAGGGTAAGGGTTATAGACAAACAGGGTTAGGGTTAGGGTTAGGTTAGACAAACAGGGTTAGGGTTAGGTTAGACAAACAGGGTTAGGGTTAGGTTAGACAAACAGGGTTAGGGTTATTGGAGCGCTTGCAGCTGAAAGTTTAGCCCAGACTTTCATCTCAAGAATCTTCATAAATTGTGTATATTCTGTCTGCACAGTGTGTCAAATGTTTCTAGTGTGTGTGTGTGTGTGTGTGTGTGTGTGTGTGTGTGTGTGTGTTGCCTGCTCCTTGTTGCCCACCAGGTCATGCTCAAACCTCTGATCAAAAACAGTGTGTGAAGGTTTGTTGTTGAGACGGATGTCTGTGTGGGAAAATGGCGGGTTGTGTTAGTGTTTTCATGGCGTTCCTAGCACACAGGGCCCAGTGTGATGGGGGTGCTGGGAGGTTGTGTTAGTGTTTTCATGGCGTTCCTAGCACACAGGGCCCAGTGTGATGGGGGTTCCTAGCACAGGGGGCCCAGTGTGATGGGGGTTCCTAGCACAGGGGGCCCAGTGTGATGGGGGTGCTGGGAGGCCCAGTGTGATGGGGGTGCTGGGAGGCCCAGTGTGATGGGGGTGCTGGGAGGCCCAGTGTGATGGGGATGCTGGGAGGCCCAGTGTGATGGGGGTGCTGGGAGGCCCAGTGTGATGGGGGTGCTGGTCCCAGTGTGATGGGGGGTGCTGGGAGGTTATCTTCCTCACAGCCGTCTGAGGGTTCTGAGGCATGGAAGCATTCTGACGGAGAGTTCCGCCGTTGTTATGGTGATGGTTGAGGTGCCTGCGGAACCTTGGCATGAAACTGCACCATCGCCATAACAACCAGAGGCCATGGATGGAAAACTTCTCTGCTGAAACCAGTGTTGTGTAAGAAGTTGCTGTTGTAATAGAAGTAGCAAACAAACACGTTATCCGGGTTGCTGTTTTGCAGTGAGTTACAACAGCAGAGCTGTCTCAGTCTTTACATTTATGTTTCCACATGTAGTCCTGCCCCCCCTGCCCAGCTCCTCCCTCCTCCCCCCGGTGCCCCCTGCCCCCCCTGCCCAGCCCCTCCCCCCGGTGTCCCCTGCCCAGCCCTTCCCCCCCGTGCCCCCTGCCCCCCCTGCCCCCCCTGCCCAGCCCCTCACCCCGGTGTCCCCTGCCCAGCCCCTCCTCCCTGCCCCCCCTGCCCAGCCCAGCCCCTCCCCCCGGTGCCCCCTGCCCCCCCTGCCCAGCCCCTCCCCCCCGTGCCCCCTGCCCCCAGTTAGGAGCAAGTGTTTCGTTACCGTGGGTTTCAGGTGGAAAAAATCCTTTCAGTCAAAGTTTGTTCAGTCATTTAAGTTTCATGTTGGTGCCAAATAAATGTTTCATTACTCTGTTGGCGTTCAAGTAATGACAGAAGTCAGTACTGAAATCAGTAGGCAAAGCTTCCAGTTACTAAGCAGGGAGCAGCATCTCTGCTAAACGGGCTAAACGGTCCCCATGGTGTGGGTGCAATGCCCTGGTAGCTTGCCATTGGCTCATCTCTGCATTGCCTACAGCCCTGCAATGTCTCCTTTGCAATATCCAAGTGGCATCCATTATGAATGACTAGCACGTTTCTGCTCCCCCGATCTATCCAAATATCTGAAACACATTTTCAGGCCACCAAATGTTCTCTCTATTGCACAACCGACCATTGACAACCAATTAAATTCATGCTGTCTCGGGAAAGAGGCGTTTAGCCACGTTTTTAATGGATAAGCATTAAGCCACTGATCCAGATCCTCTCTCTGCAAGACAATATAAATAGACAGTAAGGGACAGTGGCCCGTTTGCAGCCCTAGGTCTCGATTGGATGAGGCTTGAGGTCCCTTTGGTCAATTCGGAGTTGGGAATGTTGCTTTTACTGTAGTAATTTTGCACCATCCCTATAGAAGTAATATATCGCTTTCTCCCTCACAGCCCCGCGCTGGGCATCAGGCCTAGTATAGACTTGCTGGATATTTTGTCCACAGCAGGATAAGCACACTACACAGCAGAGTAAGCACACTACACAGCAGGATAAGCACACTACACAGCAGGATAAGCACACTACATAGCGAAACAAACAGGCCTCAATAGAACCCCTTTGATGTTATTAACAAGTTTGTTTTGGTAACACTGGTTAACAAGACCAGAGAGAGTTGGGCTGATAGTGTCTCACGTGTGTATGTGAGCTTCCAGAACCTTCCCCTTGTATGGCTCTAGCTACGTCACTACGAGGGCCTTGTTAGGCTCTAGCTACGTCACTACGAGGGCCTTGTTAGGCTCTAGCTACGTCACTACGAGGGCCTTGTTAGGCTCTAGCTACGTCACTACGAGGGCCTTGTTTGGCTTTAGCTACGTCACTATGAGGGCCTTGTTTGGCTTTAGCTACGTCCCTACTGGGGCCTTGTTAGGCTCTAGCTACGTCACTATGAGGGCCGTGTTTGGCTCTATCTACGTCACTACTGGGGCCTTGTTAGGCTCTAGCTACGTCACTATGAGGGCCGTGTTTGGCTCTATCTACGTCACTACTGGGGCCTTGTTAGGCTCTAGCTACGTCACTATGAGGGCCGTGTTTGGCTCTATCTACGTCACTACTGGGGCCTTGTTAGGCTCTAGCTACGTCACTACTGGGGCCTTGTTAGGCTCTAGCTACGTCACTACTGGGGTCCTGATCCCCGACAGAGAACAGGATAGTGAGCAGTTCTGGTTTACTGTATCTCCTATTCTACTGTCTCTCTTATTCTACTGTCTCTCTTATTGTACTGTATCTAGTCCCAGGGACCAGGAAGGTAAGCAGGGGCCTTGTCTAGTCATAGGTCATAGGTCAGGCCTCTCATTGATTAGCGGAAAACAAATTGCCAAGTTCAGTTCAGAGTGTTAGTGTACTTACACTATATATGGATAAAAGAATTGGGCCACCTACACTTTACACCTACTGGCGCTTTTATCACATCCCATTCTAAACTCATAGGTATTCATATGGAGTTGGTTCCTCCTTTGCAGCTATAACAGCTTCCACTCTTCTGGGAAGGATTTTTACAAGATTTTGCATTTTTGCCCATTCATCCAGAAGATGTGGGACGAGAGGGCCTAGCTCACAATCTCCGTTCTAGTTCATCCCAAAGGTGTTTGATGGGGTTGAGGTCAGGGCTTTTTGAGGGTCAGTCAAGTTCTGCCTCACCAACCTCACCCAACCACGCCTTTATGGACCTTGCTTTGTGCACTGGGGAACAGTCATGCTGGAACAGTAAAGGGCCTTCCCCAAACTGTTCCCACAAAGTTGGAAGCATACTGTAGAATTGTCCAAAATGTCTTGGTAAGCTGAAACATAAACATTTCTCTTCACTGGAGCTAAGGGGCCTAGACAACCCCAGACCATTATCCCTCCTCCACCAAACCTTACAGTCGGCACAATGCAGTCAGGCAGGTAACGTCCTCCTGGGATTCACCAAACCCAGACTCATCCACCAGACTGGCAGATAGAGAAGCGTGATTCACCACTCCACAGATCACTCCCTGCTTTACACCACTCCACAGAACACTCCCTGCTTTACACCACTCCACAGAACACTCCCTGCTTTACACCTCTCCACACTCCCTGCTTTACACCTCTCCACACTCCCTGCTTTACACCACTCCACAGATCACTCCCTGCTTTACACCTCTCCACACTCCCTGCTTTACACCACTCCACAGAGCACTCCCTGCTTTACACCACTCCACAGAACACTCCCTGCTTTACACCACTCCACAGAACACTCCCTGCTTTACACCACTCCACAGAACACTCCCTGCTTTACACCACTCCACAGAACACTCCCTGCTTAACACCACTCCACAGATCACTCCCTGCTTTACACCTCTCCACACTCCCTGCTTTACACCTCTCCACACTCCCTGCTTTACACCACTCCACAGAACACTCCCTGCTTTACACCACTCCACAGAACACTCCCTGCTTTACACCACTCCACAGAACACTCCCTGCTTTACACCACTCCACAGATCACTCCCTGCTTTACACCACTCCACAGAGCACTCCCTGCTTTACACCTCTCCACAGAGCACTCCCTGCTTTACACCACTCCACAGAACACTCCCTGCTTTACACCACTCCACAGAACACTCCCTGCTTTACACCACTCCATCCCACGCTTGGCATTACGCTTGGTGATGTAAGGCTTGCATGCAGCTGCTTGGCCATCGAAACCCATGTCATTAAGCTTACTACTGTAAATCTTTTGTTTTCTTATATCTCTTTTGATAATGGTCTGGACAACTTTTAAATAAATAACTAAATACAGCTCAGCAGTAATATTTGAGTACTACTTTAGATTTGCTTCTGATTTGACTAGTTTTACTCCAGCAGAAAAGGCCCAGCCTGTATTCTCAGACAAGCACTCACGAGTTGTCAGTACTGCAGATAAATGGAGAATGCTCTAATCTCCAGCAAACCTTATGATAACAGCACATTACCACTGCACATTTCAAATCACACTTAAATATTTATACCTCTTAATGTCACGGCACAGTTCAATTAGAGGAAATGTGGAAGAGAACGAGAGGGAGGGGGCAACAGCAGTCTAATCATCCCTGTTACCAGAGTGTTCTCTATCTCTATATCTCTATATATCTCTATTCTCTATCTCAATCTTACTGCAGTCTATGCTAGTTTCTGGGTGGCAGGTAGGAGGTAGAGCGGCCGGCTGGGGATCCCATCCCAGGTATATCTATCTATCTATCTATCTATCTATCTATCTATCTATCTATCTATCTATCTATCTATCTATCTATCTATCTATCTATCTATCTATCTATCTATCTATCTATCTATCTATCTATCTATCTATCTATCTATCTATCTATCTATCTATCTATCTATCTATCTATCTATCTATCTATCTATCTATCTATCTATCTATCTATCTATCTATCTATCTATCTATCTATCTATCTATCTATCTATCTATCTATCTATCTATCTATCTATCTATCTATCTATCTATCTATCTATCTATCTATCTATCTATCTATCTATCTATCTATCTATCTATCTATCTATCTATCTATCTATCTATCTATCTATCTATCTATCTATCTATCTATCTATCTATCTATCTATCTATCTATCTATCTATCTATCTATCTATCTATCTATCTATCTATCTATCTATCTATCTATCTATCTATCTATCTATCTATCTATCTATCTATCTCAAAGTATCCTTGAGCAAGACACTGAACCGCAGAATCTCTTCTGTGTGGCACCGTAGCGCAGTACTATACCCTGTACTATACCCTATACTGTACCCTGTACTATACCCTGTACTATACCCTATACTGTACCCTGTACTATACCCTGTACTATACCCTGTACTGTACCCTGTACTATACCCTATATTGTACCCTGTACTATACCCTGTACTGTACCCTGTACTATACCCTATACTATACCCTGTACTATACCCTGTACTGTACCCTATACTGTACCCTGTACTATACCCTATACTATACCCTGTACTGTACCCTGTACTGTACCCTGTACTATACCCTATACTGTACCCTGTACTATACCCTATACTATACCCCGTACTATACCCTATACTGTACCCTGTACTATACCCTGTACTATACCCTATACTATACCATATACTGTACCCTGTACTATACCCTGTACTATACCCTGTACTATACCCTTTACTGTACCCTGTACTATACCCTGTACTATACCCTATACTGTACCCTGTACTATACCCTGTACTGTACCCTGTACTATACCCTGTACTATACCCTGTACTATACCTTGTACTATACCCTGTACTATACCCTGTACTATACATTGTACTGTACCTTGTACTGTTGCCTCACAGCAGGAGTCTCCCAAGCCTTTCTGTGCGTAGGGTTAGGGTTAGGGTTAGGGTAGCGCGGAGTTCTCCCCATGTTCACAAGGGTTTCCTCCCAAAAGGACCCAATGCGAAAAATATGCTAACTCTGTCCGTCCTTGACGAAGATGGACAGGAGCACTTGGTTGGTCTATGGACACGGCCCTGCATGCTGCCTGCTGTCTGCTCCTGTCTGACTGCTCCTGTCTGTCTGATCCTGTCTGTCTGGTCCTGTCTGTCTGCTCCTGTCTGTCTGATCCTGTCTGTCTGGTCCTGTCTGTCTGGTCCTGGCTGACTGCTCCTGTCTGTCTGCTCCTGGCTGACTGCTCCTGTCTGTCTGCTCCTGGCTGACTGCTCCTGTCTGTCTGCTCCTGGCGGTCTAGTCCTGTCTGTCTGCTCCTGGCTGACTGCTCCTGTCTGTCCTTGGGGGGAGGGGGGGATGACAGGATGGGGGAAGAGCTGGTGAAGCGTTGCTGGTCTGTTGTGCTGCTCATGCTGTTCCTGGTCTGTTCCTGGTCTGTTGTGCTGCTCATGCTTGGCCAGAGTGGCTCTGTAGCATTTCCCTCTGATGATCAACACTTCATTGGAAAATCCACTGGAGACTCACACAGAGTATAATATCACAAGTATCACTCCATCATATCTCTCCATCATATCTCTCTCACTCCCCCACAGATGACCTTTCCTCTTCTTTTATTCTCTCTCTGTCCCTCTTTCAACTCAAGATAAACAAAACAAAATAAATATTTGAACAATGAATGTTTCTCACGGTCACCATTTTGTTTAGTTCCCTTGTCCCAAGCAGCCAGCATTCATAAGGAAATACTAAGCAGCGTTGTGTTGTAGCTGAACCCAGCAGTAGCTACTTGGTTGATTCATGTTGAAACTTACTGTTGCTATTGACCTTGATGCAACATTTCAGACATTTGTTCATCCCTGTGTGACATTGGCATTGACTCCCTATCCCTAACAAGTCATCACGCTGTCATGGTGATGGGGTGAGGGGGGGGGGGGGGTAGGGGTGCTGACAGCAATCCAAGATGTCTGACTGCTGTTGGCCCATCCTGACTCCTAAATGGCTGTTGCCAAGGCACCGTGTCGGCATGTTACTCTGTCATGCCAGTTACCCGGGGGGGTCATGGGGGTGATTAGAAACGGGTGAAGGGACAGTGAGACGTCCAGGATTGGCACCAGGGACTTCCTGTCTGTATTGGGGTGGCAGACGTGAATGGATGCTGGCGTTGGGGTGGCAGACGTGGATGGATGCTGGCGTTGGGGTGGCAGACGTGGATGGATGCTGGCGTTGGTCATTTCCCTGCCAGTAGGAAGGGGTGTGGGTAGAAGAAGAGAAAGGGGAGAGGCAGAAAGAGAACAGTAAAGGCTTTTCCAATGTTCTTATTACAGTGCAAGACCAGCCATTAGTCAATCACTGTCATGTTTCTGAATGGGTTTTTTGGCTGCGCTTTCTAGTCTGATTTTCATGTGTATACTAAATATTCAGTTTGATCGCCCTGAATTGTAACAATTTATGCAGAGTGAATCTGTTGTACCCTACCCATGATGCATTTTGTGTGTGCTTATTGAATGTGTGAGATTTATCTATAGAGCCAGGAAACTATGATAAATACTACAATTACCACGGGCCATGTAGTAGACTTGAGATGAATCTGCCCTGTAGTAGACTTGAGATGAATCTGCCCTGTAGTAGACTTGAGATGAATCTGCCCTGTAGTAGACTTGAGATGTATCTGCCCTGTAGTAGACTTGAGACCAATCTGCCCTGTAGTAGACTTGAGATGAATCTGCCCTGTAGTAGACTTGAGATGAATCTGCCCTGTAGTAGACTTGAGATGAATCTGCCCTGTAGTAGACTTGAGATGAATCTGGCAGTGTGACCACTCCTAGTGAAAGCTGAGGTTAAAGCTGAAGCATTAACATGGGGCCCCTTTTGTTCCAGCATGACTGTGACCAAGTGCGCAAAGTAAGGTCCATGAAGCCTAACCCTAACCCTAACCCAACTTGACCGGCACGCACAGAGCCGGTTGGGATGAACTACAACGGAGATTGCGAGCTAAAGCTCTTCTGGATGAATGGGCAAACATCCCCACAGACACTCCAAAATCCTGTAGAAATCCTTCCCAGAAGAGTGGAAGCTGTTATAGCTGCAAAGGGGGACCAACTCCATATGAATGCCTATGAGTTTAGAATAGGAAGCTATAAAAGCTCCAGTAGGTGTCCCACTACCTTTATCCATATAGTGCATATATTAGTTAATTTAGTGGAGTGGTCTGCTGTCATTGCTGTCTGATTGTTTTTGAGGGATGGGCATTGCCTCCAAATGAAAGCGTGTAAAGCCAGTGATGGCCGTATAACACCAGATATGGAGCATTCTATACAATAAGATCAACCTTTACTGTCCCCGAGGGGGAAATTGTCTTGGACACCATATGCTGTTGTGTATCAATGAAAGAAAGCCCTGTCTTTTGACGAACCCAATCATTAAATGTAATTTTTTGTTTATATATCTGCTAGCTGGCTGTGGGGTCCACTGGTTGCTGGCATCACCTCAGCCCAACCCCTCGTTGGAGAGCAGGGAGATTAAGCTGCCCTAATCCTATATAATGGTAGCTTAACCTACTAGTCTAGATTCTGTTAGGTAGAGCCCATCTGGACACTCTAGTGAAGCATGTTAAATATAACATCACTGTTTAGAAAGACTAGTAAAGGGTTCACACATGCACACACTCATGCCAGAACATGTGCTGCAGGCTCTCGCATGCTCACACACACACAGGCATGGATTCAGATGTGAGCACTCATGCACTCATGCAAGCTGACACACTCTTCACTCACACAAGCACACCCAGCATGGATCAGACCATGGGAGAGCAAGTCTGTCTCCCCCTTCCAACCCCCCCGTTACCCCGCCCCGCCTCTGCAGATAAGTGCCAGTGACCTCATTACGCCCCTCTGTATATTAACACACACACAAGAGACAGCGCCCCTACAGGCAGGGTGGAGACATAGCAGGCCTCTGCAGGACTGTATGGTATCTGGTTTTAATTCCTTTCAAAATCTTATCAGCCTGTGCCTGTGTGCATTTCTGATCCCTGCCATGGCCAGATGACACATAGTAATAAAAGTCATGTTACCACACTCTAGCTAACCTGGATGATTGGGCTAGCCTCAATTAGCTCACCTGGATGATTGGGCTAGCCTCAATTAATAACATGATGCTTTTACTGGTCAGTTTTACTAAGCGACTGGCAACACAATGCTAGCAAGCTGTTGACCTAGTACCAGTCTATTTTAGAGATAGCACAGTAAGCCATGTACAGTAGGCTATACCGTAGCCATTCATTTTACTTGTAGTCCAATAAATATAATGCATGATACTTACTTGCTTTGCTCACTCACTCACTCACTCACTCACTCACTCACTCACTCACTCACTCACTCACTCACTCACTCACTCACTCACTCACTCACTCACTCACTCACTCTTACTTTAATGATTCCCTAGGAGCAAAGTTGGCATTTCAGCCCTGGAACAATTACTAGATACACCAGATCCAGAGATAAACCAGATCCAGAGATACACCAGATACAGAGATACACCAGATACAGAGATACACCAGATACACCAGATACAGAGATATACAGAGATACACCAGATCCAGAGATACACCAGTTCCAGAGATACACCAGGTCCAGAGATACACCAGATCCAGAGATACACCAGATACAGAGATACACCAGATCCAGAGAT